>NC_056522.1:21711559-21840946 GCF_019175285.1 Sceloporus undulatus | reverse complement strand
TATTATTATTATTATTATTATTATTATTATTATTATTATTATTATTATTATTATGTGTGGCCTGTGACTTGAATAATTATAATTTTTAGGCATTTTAAGGTTGTATGATGCAGCCACCATTTCCTGTGGCCAATATAACACTTTCCACCTCCACCACCTGCCATCAAACAGGTTCTAGTGTGTTTTTTTGTTGTGATTCAAAGTAAAAAAGATGTCAGTATAATACCTAATACTGTCTTCAAATCACTAAATAGCTGTTTACTCAGATCTCTGTGACAGTTCAGGTCATGGCATGCACAAGTATTTCACCTTTCCTGCAGCAGTTGCCCTGTGAACCCTCTGAAAATCTGTTTTTCATAGTAGAAAGCCTTGTAGCACAGTATAGAATATAATATGGGGGCAGTGAGCTGCAGGAAAGGGAAATGAATAAATCCCATGTGCAAATAGGCGTGTGTTTGCTGCTCTTGCAGGGAATGTTTGAATCCAAGCCATAGTCGGTTTACCCTCATAGAGCAGAATATCTGAAACAGAATGTGAACTTGGGTCCAAAAACACTGCACAAATAATCCAGTTTGAGACCACTGGTTCAGTGCTAAGGACTCCTGGGAACTGTAGTTTATTGTGGCACCAGAGATCTCTCACAGAGAAGGCTAAATGTGTCACAAAACTATAGTTCCCAGAATTCCCTAGCATTGAACCAGGACAGTTATTTCTGCAGTGTATTTTCAGTCCTTTGTTTTTTGTTGCCAATCAGCATTCTTTCCTTACTTGTGCATAAACTTCATATTAGAAGCTTAGTGTTTCCTTATAATAATGTGAGAGGGATCTTTTATATACATAGTACATTGTTTGAGTCTATGTAGCAATAGCAGTTCAGGTGTTGGAATTTTAAAGTGGGTAGAGACCATGAGATTAAATAGATTTATCAGTCCCTGATTTTATTCTATGTGTCATTATTTTCTTTCAATAGGATTTGCAACTAGAGTATGGCCAAGGTCCCCAAGGCAGTTACTTCTTGGGTGCAAATAAGTAAGTATTGTTTAGTAACTGTTGGCTTTCTCCTTTGGGGAGGGGACTGTGTTTTTAAATGTATCAGTCGACTTAAATCAGGAATTTAACATCTGTATAATGAAAGCAGTTACCATTTGAACCAGTCATTACAGTTGGCCCTTCATATCAGCGGGCTAGCCATCTGCAGACTGGCATGGCTCCATAGGACCACCACTTTGGAGTAGCGCTGATTTAAAGTATATCGTTTTGAATTAATGTAAATATGATAAAAGGAGAAATTAGTCACGTTTTGATCATCATCAGCTTTGCTAATCCTTTTACTCATGGCATTGCATTCCATCATTTTAGCATAGGATTGTTATTATTATTATAGTTTATTTTTATAGCGCTGTAAATGTACACAGGGTTCTCCCCTCCCCTTTTTGTTTCACTTGTGACTATATTATGGATAAGCTACATCTGTTCTAGTCTATATAGAAAAGATTGTCAAGTGAAATAATTAGGATGCTGATGTACAGTTGAGTGTACTTTAATATTGCTGTGTAATTAACTGAAAATTATTTGCTTTGAATTGAAAATTGAATGTTTCATCTATTCTCTCAAATAGTTGATGTGCTTTATTTCATGGTGTACATCTGTCAAATCATATAAAAAGTATGTCTAATTTTTTGTGTGCTTCTGCTAAATGTGTCCAGTCCTTGAATTTTACTTCTGTTTTTAAAGGAGCCTTCTCAAATCAGTTGAAGAAGAACTGCATCAGCGGTAATTCTTTCTTTTCCTCTTCATTGTAAAGTCCTTTTTCTTGTATTCAAACATAATATGTTTCTTGTATCTCTTTCTGTCTAATACTGTTTGTTTAACCATACTCTTGTCAGGCATTTACAGAGGACCTTTTGCTTGTTTGTCTTACAATTATTGTTTACTTTTCTAAAAGCATAACTGTTTTAGGATTGCAGAGAACAAATATTTGACAACTGAGGACAGGATGATAATTTACATTCCAGTCTGATAACACTTTTTAATTCCTTAGGGGACATGTGGCACATCTAGAAGATGAGGAAGAAGTGGACAGTGATGATTCTAAACAGTGAGTTCAGTTAAACATATATGTATATGTAATGCTTAGCGACTTAAAGATAAATTATACAAATTATATTCTACTGTGAACATTTTACTCTTGTTTAGGGGTTTGATTAGATGAGACCTATAAGGATAGTATTCAAACAAGGAGTGGGCATCTCATAGCCTTCTAGAAGCTGATGGACGGCAGTTGCCATCACAGGCAGTAATGAGGAGCAGTGGAGTTGCAACATGGGAATGTTGTCCATTTAGAACTCAAAGACCTCACAGATATATAATAGTATTTCATTTAAGACCTCTATTTCAGTCTGTCATCCACTCTGAATTGGCATGGGGTTTGCCTCCATTTGAAGTTACCCAGGATATTTACAGTTTACTGTAGGGTTGGTCAAAATGTAGCTACAATTGCATGTGCCCCATCCAGGCTGTTTTTATGGCCCTTGACCTCCATAGATTACCTGGACCACTCTTCCTTTGGTCAAAAACGGTAAAAAAGTTTGTCTCTTGTAGATGCCTCCAGAAGCAGCACTTAACGTTTAAATAGGCTGGAAGGACTCCCTTCACTGCTTAACATCCCTTTTGCCCCAAAGCCTTGTTTTTCAGTGCGAGAAACAGGTTTCCATCACTTCTGGGTTGTTACCATTTTGGACAGTCCATGCATCCCTCAGAAGGTCCCTGGGCAGAAGATTGACCTCTTAGCCAGTTACAGTTGCCTACTCTAAATGTAGTAATTCTTAGTATGCAATCATATGCTTAGAAACATTGAGTACAGTTTAACCTATTCTCAGGTAGGTGCACTGGAATGCAGCCTTAATTCATCTTTGTTGCCTTTAGTTGTGAACTTATCTGTGCTTGCAGAAGACCATAAACATGCTATTATTTAACAGGACAGTACTGGAATTTGGAAAAAAACAATCACGGGGACAAAAAGTAATTCCACAGCAGTGTGTAGGGAATCATATCAATATCTTAAGCCCAAACTCCGGGTAAATAAAATATTTTGTATGCACTGTTCGTTTTCTGCTGGCATCTAATTTTCCAAGGCTGGATTTTTGAGCAGGCTTTTCTTCAAATGTAATGAGCCTCGTTTGAAATAAATACATCTGTTTGTATATTGACAAACTGTTTTGCTATATATATATATATTTGTGGGTTTTTTGGGCTATGTGGCCATGTTCTAGAAGATTTTATTCCTGATGTTTCGCCAGTATCTGTGGCTGGCATCTTCAAATAATTTTGCTATATATTTTAATTGGCTGTGGTCAAATCACAATACAAAATTGACTTGAGAGAAGGTAATTGTTTTTTAACAGTGCAAATTTCATCATAGCTTTGAAAAGCCTGGTTAATGTTCAGCACAGTTATTGATTTTAGTAAGAACCGTACATTTCATTATATGTGGGATTATAGCCTTTAAAATTACACTACGAAAGCTTGCCTAATCTATTGCATGGTCTACCTTATATTTCACTTCTGTATTTTCCCACAGTCATCCTCTGATAAATCATCCCCTTGACATAACTGCCCCCCCCCCCCACACACATACACACACTCAATGATTGGTGTTTAATCATGTTTTGATGGGTTTTCTGCAATAGGTGCTGGATTCTGGGCTCTTTAAAAATGTGGTGACAAAATACTTAACTGTAAATTTTAATATATAGTCACTTTAGGAATTTAAATCTGGATTGGGCAACTTGTTTATTAGTGCAGGGATATAAAAAGGTATAGAGTATTTATGTGTTGTGTCATATTACCACTTGGTGTAATCCTTATATCCTTTTTTTTAACAAAGTGAATTTTGAACCGAAGCAGGGGAGGTGTATTAAACTTAATGTTCAGCTTTGAGAGCCTCACCTTCAAATGTATAAAATTTGACATTGGAAAAAGGAGTTTAAAATCATGTGAAAAATAATGTATTAGGCTTGCTTATGTGCCTTGTTCTTGAAGCTTTTTTTTTTTTTTTGCTGTTGTATCTTCAAATATGCCTACATTCATGATGTCAAGAATCATTCCCACATACGTGTAAGGGGTTATATTCATGCATAGACAAGCATGCACATTGAATCTTTAAAAATGAAAAATGGGATATTCAGAAATCTATCAAGAACTCATAGGCCACATTAAAGTGACCCATGGTTCTTATGTTGCCCATCCCAGCTTAGATCATTTTAACAGTGCTTTTTAAAAATGTGTTTATTTACTATATATGATTAATAATTTATTTCCTTCTTGTAGTTCAACTATGAGAGCAAAAGTGCCACCTCCTTTGCCACCAAAGGTAAGAAGTGTTCTCATCGCCTGCTGGAAGCTTGGTTCAGACATACTAATCTTGGTCTTTCAACTAGCTCTGTGCTCCTCCTCCACTTTCTCCCTGACTTGCCTGGCAAATATGTTCTGCTTTCTTAAGCTTAAATTAAGTTTTGAACTAACCATAGTTTGTTGCAATTTGAATAAAAGAACAAACTGCCATTCATCAAAACTGGAAGTAAATGCTTCTGGTTTTCTAATGGCCATAACCATGTCATATTTGAATACTCCAATAATTTAGACTAGCTTATCTTTTAAATTCATTTTCTAAGTAGTTCCTTCAGTGCATTGATTATTTTTAGCCTGAGAATACAGGGCTATTTTATTGAATTGCAGTCATTAATTGAATCAGTTTTCATCATTAAGTTCCTGGTTTCACAGTATTTGGCTCATAAGCAGTTGACACTTGTAGGTTTTGAGAACCCATCATGTGATTTACATGTAGCTATTGCTATTTACTGCTTATTATGTATTATGTATTAACTTCCAGTAAAGCAAATTGCATTGTGCTATTTGTATGAATTTGCCTGGAAGTTTAAATATGGTATTGACATGGTTCAAATGCTAAAAATATGTATCTTGATATCTTACAGTAAAAATTTATACCTTTTCAGCCTAAATCCATCTGCATGCCACAGGAAATTAATTCTTCTGAGGATGATAATCAAGGAACGATAAAAAGATGTCCTGTTTCAGAGAGCCCTGCAAAATCAAACACTCAAGTCCCACCTAGACCACCACCACCTCGGTTACCTCCACAGAAATCTTTAGGTAATGCATGATGTTGGTTAATCATAGAATCATAATTTTGGAAGTTTCTCTGAACTAGTTATAAATTAAATTAACTGTAATTCAGTTAAATTTTACATTACTGTTTACATGTTCCAGAAGCACCTTATATAATAGCGTGTGAACAAATTTCAAAAGGAGTACTTGGAAGGAAAACAAACTTCAGATTTTGGTGACTTTTTGCACAAACTTAACATGGAAATAGATTAAGATCTTGTTTTCAAGATTCAATTTAGTTATTCTGTCATTGTGTTACTCATGTAACAGCCTTGCTTGTGAGAATATTGCTCCTATTAAATGTTTATGGAAAGTTTATTATTTACTGAGGAAAGGATTTACTTTCAAAACTGATTGCTGTAAATATCTTCTATGCTTTGAAGAAGAACCTTTTGGTTGAAATGACTATTATCTGGAAATCCCTTGCCTTATATATATGTTTTGCTTATATTCGTCTATATGTTTTGAATACAGTACTGTATTGTATTCATACAAGCCTGCTTGTTTCTGGTTTTGGCACCTCTAGTCCTTTCGCTGTTAAGATTAGGTTCATGCCTTTCATAAAGTCATGCTGATGTTTGTTCCTTCCAAAATAGTGCCAATAGACACTGCAGTGCTTGAACATCTATGGAACTCTTGCCTTTACCAATTGCAAATTTGTTTAGTTTAACAGCCTGCTTTGTTTTGAAGGCTCAGATCAGCAGTCTTCAAAGCAGCATCCCACAACAGAACTGAATATGCAGTTCATTTGAAATCACTCTCCCTTTCCAAATTTATCCTTCAATCCCAAAGATCAGCACAAACAGGTGGGCCATACAGTACTACTAAAGCATGCACTGGCTAGAACTTAATTGAGTCTAGCTGAGTGTAGTGGAAAAGAGTGCTGTTTTGTGCTTTTGCTGCTAGAACTTGGAATCATTAAATGGGTGACTTCTGATGATCCCAGGAGATCGTACTGATATATGTGGGAGGTGGTCTTGTATTAAAGTCTTTTTTTTTCAATTAAACTTTTTTTAAAGGTAATGGATGGAGTTCTATACAATTAAATGGTGACAGAGAGGGATCTCCCCATCAAGAACCAAATGAGAATAGACACACTAATGTATCTAGGAAAGAAAAGAAGGAAGTACTGGTAGGTATAGTTCTGCTGCATTTCTATTGTCCTATTTTATTATTTATAGAGAAACTCAAAATGGGTTCCTCTATATTTTCCCAGCATGTCTGCATGTACATTTGTTATTTTGGCATTGGATACATTCTGGTATGAATCTTCCAGAGTTAGTTTGATTTATTTCAAACAGATTTAATAATGGTTTATATTGCTTCTGTAGTGGACTTAGTGATTTTAATGACAAATTAAATCACTAGTAAGAAATATTTTGTTTAATCATCATGGTAACATCTGAGCTAGGTGTTTTCAATTAAAATTTTGAAATCGATGGAAATCTTTAAAAATCTAATCTTTTTTTAATGGACTTCTATCGATTTTGGAACCTTGTCTCCTCCATGAACTCACTAGGTGGTTTCAAGCAAACTATTTAGTCTTACTTTCTATGATCTCACCTGCAGACAGGCAGGCAGTAGTAATGATTTAACTTACAGGATTGTTGTGTTCCAACTAGAATATACATGTGAAACACTTGAAGTCTTGAAACACTGTATAAAGGTGAACTACAATTAGAGTATATTCTCAACTATAATTCAACCTCATGTATAAGTTGAGGACAGGTTTTGGGGCCAAAATTGGGGATTTTGATGTGATCCATGGATAAATCGAAGGTAAAACTTAGGGACATGTAATAAAGGATGTAAAGGACAAAGCAAAGGAAAACGATGACAACTTATAACATTCCAGCAGGCATAACTGTTTGTGCTCACCCTAAAGGCTGGGTGGATTAGAGCATGGGGCAGTGGGGAGTCAGTGATTCCAGGACAGATTATGCTCTTGCCTTTCACCAGTAGATGGTTCTTTTTTAAATAAGAGCTAAGTACATTACTTGACCCGTGGAAAAGTCAACTCAGTTTTTTTGTGTCAATTTTTTGTCCTAAATTTCTAGACATATACACAAGTATATACAGTACTTGTTACTATATGGAACATAGTTAATGTTGAGCATGGTTGCAATGATTGAGTGTCTGGCACTGGTAGCAAAGGCTATTTTGCACTTACTAGAAGCTTGTTCTTACTCTTCTCTTTGACCTTAAGCAGAGCTTGTAAAACCTTTTTTAAGGTACAATGTGAGTAATGGTCAGTGGTCATACTAGCGAGGGGTTTCTGGGAGTTGTAGTTGAAAAAGTGACTTTTCTCAATTCTGACCTTCTGCAGTACTTCTGCAAATGGTCAGGGATAATCTCAAGCCCCCCTCCCCATCATCAGGCTTGGGGATTGTTCCTGTCATTGCACTGGGTTTTCAAAGCCAGGCTCAGCTACAAAAGCTATCCCTCCACCCCTTCCCAGATGTAAAGATGGGAGCTAAATAAGGTAGCAATGATTGTTGGTGCTCTATCTCGCATTAGCTCATTGTGTCCTCTGCATTTTGGAGTGGAAGGGAGGCCAGGGACATTCCCCACACTTATTCTGCACTTCCAGGTTATGAGAGTAAGTCCTACATTTTCCTTAGCCCCAAACTGAAGAAAAAGACTGAGATTGTTCTTCTCACACTCACCAGAGCTTTGCTCTAGTGCCACAACAAACCCAGAATACCATAGCATTGAGCACTTAAAGTGGTGTTCAGATCATATTATTTCAGCAGTGTGACTACAGTCGTTGTAGTGCATGGGGTATACTGGAGCAACTGTCCTCACTTTTCTCCTTCATCCTCCTGTTTGCCACTACAGTGGTGCCTCGGGTTACGAAATTAATTCGTTCCGCCATTCCCTTCGTAACGCGAAAATTTCGTAACCCGAAATAGCTTTCCGTTAGCGCTGGAAGCCTATAGCATTTGAATTTCGCGCCGAAATGAATTTCGTAACCCGAAAAATATTTCGTAACCCGAAACAGTTTTTGCCAATCCAACTTTTTCGTATCCCGGAAATTTCGTAACCCGCGCATTTCGTATCCCGAGGTACCACTGTATATGGCTATGCAGAGTGTGGTAAAGAATAGGGTGAATCTGAGACAGAGAGGCATAGTTCTCAAATCTGTTTGAAGACTAGGGGAAAAAATCAGAAAGGCACTTGAGGAGGAGTCTCCTGGTTGACATTTCTGGACACTTAGGAAGATGCTCTCTTTGGTATGTGTTTTTTTCTTCAGTCTTTCAATATTCTTTCCCTATCTACCTGTCTGCACTATACACTTTTCATTGTTTTAGTTGTTGCAAAGAATTCATCTTGAAAAGTCATATTTCAACCCAGCTTTTTTTCTTCCCCAGAAACCTATTAGTAATGGTCTTCCTCCTACACCAAAAGTACATGTAAGTATTAACTTTAGAATAGGTGATCTATTCATCCTAACTGAAATGTGATCTGAGAGTATTGTTGCTTAACAATGTCTGTTTAAAGGGTAAATACTCATATTTGGTACAAGAAATATTGTGCCAGTTAAAATTAATAAATTGCTGAACTGTTTTTTTAATTTACTACAAAGGGTAGACAGAAAAACAGCAACTAGCTTTTATAACCAATGGTAAAGAATGCTCAGTCCAGCAACATTTGGGGCAACAGAAGTTGCCTACCTCTGTTTCAGCTACATTGTACAAATTAGGATGGCATTGATGCCCCTTCCACAATTAGCATTAAAACAAAAACAGGTTCTAGCACTTATTGGACCTTCTGGCAGGTCTGATTTGTGTGTTCTCATCCATACTTGTGTGACTCAAGACATTATTTGCTTCAGTATGGTGTATGATTAGGGGGCTGCATTAGCCCCTCAGGAAACCTTGGAAGGCCACACACCCATGTGCCTGCTCCTACATATATACATATATAAAATATAAAATTGCCCCAAAATGTCAGCTTTGAGCCTTTCTGGTCCTCTAGAAGGCATTTTGGGTTTGGGAATAATTTTGCAAACATTTCTTTTCACCCCGGCAGGGAGTCCAGGAGGCTCCACACCCTCTACATGCCATTTTGGGGGCATTTTGGACCAATATGTGTACATATATGTGTATATGGAGGCCACACAATATATATGAGACCCTGGAGTCCACACAAACAATCCTGACCACTGCATGCAACCTGTGGGCTGTATTTGTCCCATTCCTCCTGTAGACCAAGACCTGTGAGTGCAAATAATAGGATTAGCTCAAGGAAAGCACTTGTGGTTAGAGGAGTGAGGATGCATTTACCGTTTGATGTGCTTAATGTTCCCCAGTCCTGGCCTGTGATTCATGCATGTAGAGAGATCTTCTAGCACCTTTAAGACTAACTAAAGAAAGTAGTTGGCAGCATGAGCTTTTGTAGACTTAAGTCTACTTCCTGAAATCCATTTGGACCAAATGCATCTGAAGCTGTAGACTTAAGTCTGTGAAAGCTCATGGTGCCATACTGATTCTACAGACTAACACAGCTATATCTTTGAATTCTGCCACTGCAATATCCGTCACAGAAATGCAGTATTTTTTTAAAAAATGGTGTAATTTCACATGGTAACTGTGATTATAATCTTCCGTACATTACTTGAATTCTTAAACACATTTTGATTCCATAACTGTTTTATGTTGGAACCATGTGTTTCTTGCCCAGTTAGCTATTGCTGTTACTTTCAGGAACAAAAATTCAAAAATATTCATCTGTCATATTTATTTCAATATTGTATAGTTATGACCAAATTGAACTTGCTTCGTAAGAAGAAGAGTGAAATTGCATTTGATTACTTGTTAATTTAATACACTCTAGCATAATTTTTAATGGTGGAATCCCTTTTTAGAAGGAAATCAAGTTTCCAGTTTAAATATCCCAGATGGTTTAGCTTACTTTGATTAGTAGAAATGTTGGGGAATAGTCTGGAGAATGCAATGGCACTGTCAAATGGAGTTTCATTTTTCATTTCTTTAGGGGCAGCTTGCCCTACTTTCTTCTGCATAGCATTATAATATTAGTTTTAAAGCTTCATGATTTTAGGAGGGTATTTTATCCTTAAAACCCAGTAGAAATGTGTGCTTTCATATAACTTTCAGTTTCTTCTGTATACCTTTATTAATAATCCCTCATATGGAAGTCTTGGAAAGATTTAGTTTCTGAATTCTGCTGCTGATAGGAATACGATAACAAGATGCAGTTCAGTTGTTTTCTGTATAGTATTCCAGTATATATAATTTACTATAAGCACAGGTCCTTCATCGAATGTGAGGTAAATGACTGGATTAGGGAATCCCACACTCACATGAACAGTACATTCTTTGTGATCCTGTGTGACTAAATCCCTATGGCAGATAATCTCTGAAGGGAGAGGGGTTTTGTAAATGTTATAATTTTTATCCCAAAGAAACTCAAAACAGGTCAAAGTTGAAGTACTTCATTTTTTCTCCTCTGGGTTTTCATCTTTATATTTGTTAAGCAGAAGTGAAATAACTGTTTAGAAATCCTTCTTTGAAAGCAAAGTTGATTTCAAATTTGCCTTACGTTTATAATTGATATTAAAAAATGTGCTCCCTGAGATTTCCCAGCAGACAGGGTCCTAACCTCCCGTATTCTGGTTCCAGTAAAGAACTGCACATTGTTCTGAAATATTAGTTGGACATCAGACATTAACATTCCTCTTTCAGAGCGGTAAGTCTTAATTGCTACACATGAAATCACCTTAATATCACCTTCATTGCCATAACCAGTTGACAAGGTGATCAGTGATAGGCTGGAAGCTGTCATAGGTCCAGATTAGATCAGGTTCTATTCTGATCATCCACCATAATCCACCTTTAGACAAGTTCTCATCGACTGCTTCAGGTTTTCAGTGGCTGACCTGCTATAGTCCATCCAAGATGGCATTAAAAAGGGACTAAGACCCAACATGGTTATAAGGCAGGTGTCTGCCATCACGTCAGTTCTGCTCCATATGAGAGCAGCTAGAATGGCGGCCACCCTCACATTAAGAGGCTGTTGACCTCCAACTAATATTTCAAAACAATGTGCAGTTCTTTACTGGAACCAGAATACAGGATGCTAGGACCCTCGTCTGCTGGAAATGAACGTATCACGGGTAAGTACCAACGTTCGTTTTTCCACATCATGAATAAACACAGAAGAATGTATTTGTGGATAATTTTTCAAATCATCTGAGGTGTTGCAAATCAGAGGGAACACTGCAATTGAATTCCACACTCATACTTAGCAACCATGCTTCCTGAGTACATCAGGAAGAAGTTAGTTAACATCTAAGTGTCTTTCCCTATATTTAATTGATTATGCATAGCAGTCCTTTCTCTGACAACTTTGCTGGAAAAGAGCTCTCTGAGATGGCATAATTTCCTCTACTCCAGCATACTGAATAATGTAGCTAGTTTTTGTACCAAAACTACATACTTTGTCTTCTGCTTCTACTTCAAACACTGTGTCTCATTTTTTTCTGCATTTATTCCGAGTGCATTTGCTTTTTTCCACTTGTTTTACTGCCATTTTTTAAAACATTTCACTGTACCTTGCTGTATGCTGTCTTTTTTACCTATTTAATTTTCTTGACTCTGACAACCTGTGTGATTCTATGGTAGTATTACAATGCTACTGTGGGGGCTTGCACTACCCATTACTGTCAACAAATTTGTGATAGTCATCGATCTATCTCACCTCTGCCACCCAATGTAGTGTCCTCTTCCTATAACATTGCTATGGCATATGTGAGGAACTTGTAGATGCCCTCATGGTTCCTATGCAAGATTTTATTCACCTATTCCCACCACTGGATACCACAACCTTTGAATAATGGCTGCTACTACACCATGTGTCTGAACTTAAGATTTCCAGTAACCCTTATGTAGCATTATCAGAGGCACGAGTGTATAATACAAAAATAATTTATTGCACAAATGTTCACTATAAAGTTAACAATTACTGACCTGTGTTAGCTAGTCTTTATCTCTGATCCTAAGTCTCCTAACACTTCTCTCTCTCTCTCTCTCTCTCTCTCTCTCTCTCTTATATTCCTTATTTAGACACACATATTTAGACATACTTTCTCTCATACACATCATCATTTAAAAAATGTTTCAAACATTGAGGGAACCACCAGTCTCTCACTCTTTCCTGACAGATAACTTAATATACCTAGGCATACCATACCTTAATTTCTCTAATTAATATTTTTACGTAAGTCCAGAGCATCACAGCTGTATCTCATGTCTCGAAGCAGAGAATACTTTGAACCAAAAAAAATTTGTTTGCCACAGCAAATTAGTTGTATTGCCAGATGAGACAAAGGGTTTATCCACACTGAAGAAACATAGCAGTTTGACACCACTTTAACTGCCATGACTATCCTACAGAATTCTGGGATTTGTAGTTCGATGAGACACCAGAGCTCTCTGACAGAGCAGACTTGAATACTCACCAAGCTACAAATCCCAGGATTCCACAGGATGGAGCCATGACAGTTAAAGTGGTGTCAAGCTGCTTTATTTCTGCAGTGTTAAAGACCAGAAAGATAGCCAGTAAAAAGGGGAAGGAGCAGAAAAAGAATACCAAGAATCAAATGTAGCCAGGAGAATGAGAAAACCTTGGCAAAGGTGAAATAATGTCTATGTTTAACAATTCGTATGCAATTCTCTTGCATAATTTCAAGTGGACTGTTGAAGTCAGACAAAATTCAGTGCAGCTGTAGGTAAGAGGAACCCTCTGTTGTAAATAATGCTTGGTTTTGTTTTTCACAGATGGGTGCCTGCTTTTCAAAGGTTTTCAATGGATGCCCATTAAAAATTCATTGTGCAACCTCGTGGATTAATCCTGACACAAGAGGTAATAATCACACATTTTTTCCTGAAATTTTTTTAACAGTAATCCAATCTGTTTGCTTATCCAAGATAGAAAGAATACTGACATACTTCTTTTCTCCCAAACAGTATTCCTTGATACCTTAACAATGTGGAAGCTTTTTTAGTTGGCTATAGGGAAGACCTTGAGAGGATTTTCTTTCAGTACTTTAATCAAGTCATAAGTCTTACTCTTTTGTGAAGTTGAAGGCTTTCATGACCGGCATCCATAGTTTTTTGTGGGTTTTTCGGGCTAGGTGACCATGTTCTCGAAGAGTTTATTCCTGACGTCAAATGTTATCAATCTTTTCCCCAAATATTATCAATTCTTTTTTCCTTATGGATAAAAGCTTGCTCTAGATTCCCTTATGCTTTTGTGTTAAGGTTTAATACATACTTTTATTTTGGAGAGAAACTTTTAATGCTATGTATTCTGTCTGAGATTTTACCATCTTGAAAAATAATTTTCCGTGAATTTACTCTCTTGTTATTTAGTCATGATTCCAGATCATTTTTTGTTAGTAACTGTTAACACATACAATAGAAAGTGGTAAGGTGTGAGAATCCAGTTTTGAATACTCTCTCAAGAAATACCTCCTTAGAAGGGGGGAATCCTAGCACATCCAAAAAGAGATGTTCCAGCCGAACTTGTTTTCTCGCCTGAGGTACATAACTTACCACAGTTTTTATTTCAGAAGGCTACTTTAAAAGCATGATACTCCACTTGATGTGGTGAAAATAGTACAGAACACTCTGCTATATTACTACCAGTGATGTATTCACATCTTTTAGTTTCAAGTCTGAAGTCAAGTCTCAAGCCCTTGCAAGATACTTTCAAATCAAGTCTCAAATAGAGTCTCAAGTCTGAGAACCAACTTTAACAGAAGAAAAAGGAGACGATACAGGTTTCTCAAAGGGAAACAGCAAATTTGTTAAGCAATGGGCTTCAGGTGAAAGTTGAGGTCTGCTCGGCAGCCTGTCCCTGCTGCATATCAAAGGAGCCTTCTAAAGCTTTTCAGTCAATTTAGAAGGATACTTCTACCTCAGGCCCATTGCCTAACGCATTTGCTCTTTGAGAAATATGCCCTGTGCTCTGGGGGCTGATCTTGTCTGCTACTCCAAGTGAGTGATACCAACAAGTCAGTTGATGAAAATATACAAGTTTCGAGTTGAGTCATTGTGTCATTTATTGCCAAGTCGAGTCCAGGTCAAGTCACTTGAGTTCAAGTCAATTGAATCAAGTCTGCATTTCTGATTATGACATTCTACCATGAATTTAGATAAAGCTAAATGTAAATAGCAGTAGTCCTATTGTAGGGCAAACTATGTATTACTGGTATCCACGCTTCATGGTTCAATGGTTAAACCACTACATCAAGCTGACTCTCATATTATTACATGCTTTTAAGTTGACTCAGACTTAAGCCCCAAATCAGTCCTGTCATAGGATTTTCTTGGCAGATGTATTCAGAGGAGATTTGCCATTGCCTTCTTCTGAGACTGAGACAATGTGATTTGCCCAAGATCAACCAGTGGGTTTCCATGGTTGGATGGGAATTTGAACCCTTGTCCAATACTCAAGCCACAACACCATGCTGGCACGTAAGCCTAACTTTGTCCAAATGTTTTAATAAACTGGATGCTTCAACTCAGTTTAGCTTGGTGTGTATGCATATACAGTCGGTCCTCCATGTTGGCGGGGGTTCAATTCCAGACACCACTGCAGATACCAAATAATGTGAGAACTCCAGTCTCATTAGTGTCAATGGATGCTGATGTGCATGCAGAGCCACCAATATACAGGGTTAAGTGTGGTTAATTGGAGTTGACTAGAAGGAGCACAACTCCTTTGTTGCAACAGCTTGTTCCTTTCAGGGCACAGTTCAAAGTGTATACATCCAGGTTATGTGGTGGACCATATCCTTCCATATGAGCCTGCCTGTGTTTTGAGATCTGAGGAGGTCCTTCTCTCTGTCCCACTACCTTCAGAGGTATATTTGGTGGGAACACAGGAGAGAAGGAAGAAGAACCTTCTTAGTGGCTGCACCCAAGGTTTGGAACTCCTGAAGAGTTGATTGCTCAGGGAATTTCATAATGTACTGTATTGTTTATATTTGCAATTTCTTTTCTGAACTGTCATGTTTTTAACTGCTACTTTTAACTCTTGTATGATGTGAGCTTCTAGTTGTATCTGTTTCATCTTTTGTAAGCTGCTTTGTGTCTGCACTGGTAAAAAGAGAAGATAAAGATTAAGATGATAATGATGATAATGGTAGCAATAACAAACACATCTCAGATGCTTTTGCCCGATAAAGCAAAACATTTTAGCAAATAAATACATTTGTTTCTTTGTAGACCAATACTTGATTTTTGGAGCTGAAGAAGGCATTTATACCTTGAACCTTAATGAGCTCCATGAAACATCAATGGAACAGGTATGAGTCCATATTCTGTTTCTTCTATCAAAAGGTGCAAAATTTTGAAATCTGAGACCAGTTCCCTAGTGTTGTTCAATGTATTTTGTTTCTCTTTTTAAGGAATAGCTTTAGCTGAGACTGTCTAGGCTTTCCCTTTCAAGGTTGAAAATGTCTGAGTTCAAATTTCACCTGTTGCTGAGAGGGTAGTGAAAAAAAGTCTCAACTTGTGAACCTGGTTGATTTAAAAAATCTCCTAAATCTGTAAATAATGCAGACTCATCTTGACACTTGACAGGTTTAAAAGGGATACAAACCTGGATGAATGTATCATGGGGTGACGGTTGAGTGTTGCAGGTGGAGAAAAACAAAAAAGACACCCTGAATGCAAGGAAGGAATTTTGATAGCCCCGATGGCTTTGTGTATTTCCTTGCAGAGTCTCCCTACACCTTCTACTCCTCTGCTGGTTTGACTGGGCATCTAGGAGGAGTGGGCAACTGCAGAGGGAGCAGGAGCGAGTTTTCATCAGAGGGATTCACTGGCATGCCATAACCCCCACAACCTTTTTTTCTGGGAGTTTTTTTTACCTAGCTCTCTTATGACTCAAACCAATTGCAAAATGCAGTGTATTTGCTTCCCTAGGCTCCAAGCCATGAAAAAAATACTTAACCAAAAAAGGTGCACAAATAGAAATGGGTGATTTTTCAGCTGATTTTGGGTTGATTTCATTGTTCTCTCTCTCGTCTGTGTGTGTGTATACCAATTTTGAGTCATTTGGAGGAATGGCTTGAAAAAATACATCTGATTTTCTTTGTAACTAAAGGGTTGTGGGAGCCTATGGAACTCCAAGGGTCTTATGCAGCTCATCAGCAGCACCTTACTCACCCTTGACCTAAGCAATAATACCAACTACTCCTACTGTTTAATTTTATTTCTTTTTATCATTTCTCTAAGAACCTTGTACTGAAGGGTAGTTACTGATTTAGTAAATAATAAATAACATGTAAGCTTTGATTAAATGTAAAACACTATATCAACTGGCAATTGTTTCTTTAGTTATCCAGTTAAAATGGATAAAATGATCTCTCCTTCATTCCCAACATTCTGTTTCTTTTCATCAGCTATTTCCCCGCCGATGTACATGGCTCTACGTAGTGAACAATTGCTTATTATCAATATCTGGTGAGATTGGAAATGTTTATTTTAATTGTTTGGCATGAAAATTTCTCTACTCTCTCTTTCTGTTTGACTTTTAATTGCATGTTGAATATTTTATTTACAGGTAAAGCTTCTCAACTTTATTCCCATAATTTACCAGGATTGTTTGATTATGCACGACAAATGCAAAAGTTACCAGTTGCAATACCAGCACACAAACTTCCTGACAGAATACTTCCCAGGTAAATAATATGCATACCTTGGATTTGTATCTGTTTTTTTAACTGGATACTCAGAACTGGTTCAGAAACCTAAGAAATGGTAGCAATTAATTTTAAAGTCACTTTTTAAAAATAGACAAGAAATTGGAAATATGAGGGAAGGGTTTGGCAGGAAAAGAATAACTGAAATGGCCTTTGTATAATGGAAGCCTCCACTTAATGAAAGAGCTTTCTATCAGCAAATGTAGAACAACTGGTTAGAACTGACGAAAACAGAAAATATAAGCTTGCATCCAGAATAGCTCTTGGAAAAGGACTGGGGGAAAGTGACTTTCCAATCTAGTCATTCATATAAGATAGTCATATTGAGAGAGGAGTTGGCTTCTTACCTTCCCCATATATTCAACAATGAAAACAACTGCTAAACATTATAGAGAAGGAGAAATCTATAACAACATGGTGGGGATCTGAAACTGTCTGGACATTTGGTATTACTCAGATTAGGGTTGATGTCCTATATTTCTTTTTGCACTGGTTTGCAGCTGGTACAACATTTTTGGAAGGAGGTTTAATCTACACGTGCACCCTGTGTGCCATGGCTTAACTGTGGACCTTACTTCATTATCAGGCCCCTTCATAGGAATTCAATTTTTAGACTCATTGTGTTGAGAAGGAAAACTATGAGCTTAATTTGTATTTTTTTGTCTTTACATATTCTAGAAAGTTTGCTGTTTCTACAAAAATCCCAGACACCAAATGGTGCCAGAAATGTTGTGTGGGTAAGTAAAATAATGATCCAAATGCAGTATACTCATATCTTCTTGTACTTGTATCTTGTAATCTCTGTTCTGATATGTTTTTGGTAACAAAATCATGGCTTTGGAATTTACACAGAATCATTTTTGGGATCTAATTTTGTAATTCTTCTGGATGATGATACTCCAACGAGAGTGGGGGATTTAACAAGTGTAAAATAGAAAGGGAAAAGACATCAGTCAAGTGGGAAACTCCTCTTTTGAACTTTCCCTGGATACCATATCTCTTGATATTTTGTTGTTGTGTGCCTTCAAGTCTTTTCCAATCTAAGGTGACACTAAGACAAACCTATCACACAGGGTTTTCTTGGCAAGATTTGATCAGAAAGGGCTTGCCTTTGCCGCCTTCTTAATATGACAGTGTGAGACTTGCCCAAGGGCACCCAGTGGGATTCCATGGTTGAACAGGCATTCGAACCCTGGTCTCCAGATTCATAATCCAGTGCTGAAACCACTATGCCACGCTCTCCTTCTATCTTTCTATCTCCTAATATACAGGTGAGAACTATTGTATCTTCAAGGAAGAGTCACATTAATACAGCATAACACTTGTTGGACCAAGCCTCTTACATTCTGTAGAACATAGTTCTACTTTGAATTTGTTTTATTCCGATATATTTCAAAATCTTGGTTGTTGTTGTTTTTTTCCAGTGAGGAATCCTTACACAGGACATAAATATCTTTGTGGAGCACTACAGTCTAGCATTATTCTGTTGGAGTGGGTTGAACCAATGCAGAAATTCATGCTAATCAAGGTGAGTTTCCTTTCAAGACTTCCCTTAGCGGTCTAAGAATTTCATAAGCAATAAAAAAATCTTTTTCAGGTTGCAATAGCTGTCACCTTGAATTGTTTTCATATGTCTGCTGTTCTGTCGTTTCTATAGATTTGTCTGCTTATATTCCATTTCTTTTTCGCAGCTTTGGGTAGTCAGGTAAAATGTAGCCTAACCCCAATTGCCAGCTGGAACAGATGAGCTAGCTTGATAGACCTTTCTAAAAACCCACAATGAGATTCTTGGATCATCTTCTCAGGCAGTTCATCCCAGCCACACAGGGCCATAGTAGAAATTGCTGTAGTAACACTCCCTCATGAGCAAATTGGAAGCAAGATCTGAGCAACTAATTATAGGAGATTGAGGGACTCCTGCATGTTGATATTCAGTCAGTGGGACATAACATAAACATTAATTTGACTAGACCCATTCTTTCAAAGTGTCTGCTTTAGCTAGAACTAATACTTGGATTTTGCCAATAATGTTTAGCAGAGTTGTACAAACATTTCCATAATTTCTTTATGAATAATATTTTTCTTAATTTAGCATATAGATTTTCCTGTACCTTGTCCACTGAGGTTATTTGAAATGCTGGTAGTACCTGAACAGGAATTCCCTTTAGTTTGTGTTGGTGTGAGTAAAGGAAGAGACTTCAATCAGGTGGTGAAGTTTGAGACTGTCAACCCAAATTCTACCTCTTCATGGTTTACTGAAACAGGTTTGTATATTATTTGGATCACATTTCTTTATACAGTTAGCTGTCTTGTTTTCTTCTTCACATTTGAACCTAACCTTTCAAAATTGGAATTATAAAATCTTACTTTGTCTGTTATGCACTTTGAAGTACCATTGATTCTCTTACTTAGAGTCAAACTACATGTATTTTGGAACACTCATATCTAATCTATAAGGTTGATTCACACCTGGTTGTGGACCTCTCAGTGTAATATCTCTTCACAGGTGGCATTAAACCTCTCTATGGTTTCATATTTGGTGATGTTCGTCTATGTAGGTCCAGTCACTAGATTTATCACATCCAAGGAACAATCCAAATATAGCTTTAGGAGATCCACAGTCATATTTCCTGGTCTTTTCTCAAAACGTTGAATAAAGCCAAAATGGACAATGTTGGGGGAATTGTTCAGATTGAGTTTGTGAGTGCAAGAAGATTTACTAACCCATTTATAAATAAAAACATTCAGTCTTCTGCTCAAATAGACACCACAAATCTCAGGAAGCCTTGGAGTGTTCAAACACACAGTACCATAGGCTGTATCATCATCATACATGCATTGGTTCTGGTAACAAAATTGCCCTAAAAGATTATTATACAAATAGAATTCATATTCAAATTAATATTTGAATTACAGCACCTGGCTTGTTACATATACACATGAATACCAAATAATCTTGTTGTTTTATTGCAGATATTACACAGACAAATGTTGTACACGTAACACAGTTGGAGAGAGATACCATTTTAGTCTGCTTGGATTGTAAGTGTCTTATCTGACCTAGATGTACATATTTAAATAAAGGGCATGGTGTAAGAAACACTAAAAATATGTGGTGTTTGTTTTTTTCAGGCTGCATAAAAATAGTAAATTTGCAAGGCAGATTGAAATCTAGTCGGAAACTGTCTTCAGAACTCACCTTTGATTTCCAGATTGAGTCAATAGGTAAGTAAAATTGATTTTCACATCTCAGCTGTCTAAGAAACATCCAGAACTTGAAGGTCTTTAATAGCAGGCTACTCATGTTATGTACTCCTAAAGACAAATGTAATTTTAAAACCTCGCTAGGATAAATCAAACACTAACTTTCGCCATATTGGGGTCATTTAGAGGAATACAATGTTTTATGTATGTGGGATTATGCATGAAATAACAGGGCTAGCAGAAAAGGGTTTTTCATCACCTAGTCTTCCCTCTCCCCCCCCCCCCCCCAACTTCACCCCAAATGCCATGTGGTCAAGGGAATCTTCTGAATGGAATGAGCTGTGGCATAAGAGGCTGAGGAGGCATGGAGAGGTTACTGGAGAATCAGCCAGAGGTTCACATGTGGGAGAAGGAGTGGAAGCTGCTGCTTTCACTTTTGGCCCAGAGGGCCTTTTCCACTGCTGCTGCAAAGCTATGGAATGACCTGCCGGGGGAGATCCGTCACATTTCCACTCTAACGACCTTTTAAAAGGCCATCAAGATGGATCTCTTCCAGCAGGCTTTCCCAACCTAACTCTCCCCGCCCCCCCGACTACAACTGTTGGTTGAGCCTTCCTCTTCCATCATACTCCTCTCCAGTTCGTAGCTGATTTTATAATGATAATGTTTCTATATTGCAATTTATGTTATATTGTTTTGATTTTTGGTTTTAGGATTGGCATGGGTGGGGTTGAGAAGGGATTAATTTTTAATATTAGTTTGATGTGTGATGTATTATTTTACTGTTGTAACCCGCCCTGATTCTTCGTGAATGGGCAGGGTAATAACAACAACAACAACAACAATAATTGGCTAAACCACAGGGTCTTGTTACCACCTCAAACTATCTAAAGTACACCATTGATTTCTGTTGCAGTTAGGCACATTTACAGATTGCATCCTAGAGTTTCACTGTAATGTGTATTCAGGTGTGTATAAAATACAAGTTAGGTACCAGTAAATGTATAGATTAATCAGCGTTATCTCTTCCTCTTAGTTTGTTTACAAGACAGTGTTTTGGCTTTCTGGAAGCATGGAATGCAGGGAAGAAGTTTTCGATCAAATGAGGTAAATCTTGCAATAAAAGCTAGTTTTATTGACTTGTCTTGAAAAATAAGCTTAAAGGCAATATTGTGTTTCTTAGTATTCATGCTATTTCCTTCTTTAGAAAATTTTGCAGGACACAAAATCTTTTTTTTTTCTTTTTTAAAATGGTGAGATGATAAAAACAACGAACTGGAAATTCTGCAGATCAAATCTCAGCTCATCAGTGCAGTGAAGTAACTAAGTAGCCTTACACAGTCTTTCAGTTTTAGACTTAATTCTAGTTGTTAAGCCCATCTAGAACAAATTCATTGAATCAAAAAGAGTCCGTTTCACACAACACAATGATAGCATTTCTTTCCACTTTAACTGCCATAGCAATATCTTGAATTCTAAATACTCCTCCCAAAATACTGCCAGGATGCCACAGGATTGTGGTATTAATGTGGAACATAGTGTTGTGTAGTGTAAAAGCCCAAGAATTTTGGAAGTCTTTGTTGTGTGCCTTCAAATCTTTTTTGACTTAAGGCAAACCTATCATGGGGTTTTCTTGGCAATATCTGTTCAGAGGAGGTTTCCCATTGCCTTTCTCTGAGGCTAAGAGCATGTGACTTGTCTAAGATAACTCCATGGTTGAGTGTGGATTCAAACCTTGATCTCCAGAGTTGCTGCTCTGAGCTCAAACCATTACACCACACTGGCTCTCTTGGAAGTCTACACTTGTAGAAGTACTACTGGTTTATTGAATGATCCTCGCTCTAGTTGAGATTAACAGATGGATTTACAACTTTGAGTCCACGTCTGAAAAATGTAAAGATGCTAATGGAAACATACAGTATAGAGTGTAGTGTAAAGATTACTGAATGATCAAAAATGCTCTCTGCATGTTTTATTTACTTACAGGACTTTTTCTGAAATATATATACATCTACAGCAAATATATATACATCTACTTTCTCTTAAATATATATACACATCTAAAGCAGTGGTGGGTTGCTAGACTCAACACCCAGCATTCCCCACCCTTGGTCTGGGGTGCTGCGAATTGCAGTCTAATAACATTTGCAAGGCCACATGATTCTCACACCTGATCTGGAGAGAGAATGTAATTTTTTTAATGTTGCAAAATAAAATGATGGCTAAGGTTAATTTGAATGATGGCTAAGGCTAATTCATGAAGAATTTGTTTATATGTCATAGAGTGAGAAAGAAATGTATATTTGTTTATAATTTCATTTAAAGATTTTAAAAACAACATGTTTTACTTAATACATAAAATATTAAGTGAGTCAGACTATTTTTCTCTTCATGCAGATCACACAGGAAATTTCAGACAGTACAAGAATTTTCAGACTCCTTGGATCCGACAGGTATGATCAACCTCAGTCATAGTGTATTGAAACTCAGGTGTAACTGTTCTTCAAGAAGGAAGGAATAGTGTGGTTTAGTTCACCACTAAACTCAGGACCAGCTATACTGGTTAGCATAATAGAAGAACCGCGGGACGATCTGCCACCAGTCACTTGTCTGCTATTTCCCAGGGGCAGCAGTGAAGATTGAGTCTGATAGATCCAGTCACTGACAGTGTTTAGCAAGAGAGGGCAGACAGTAACTGTGACTGCTGATCTTTGTTTTTATCAGTAGTCTCTCACTCAGCTGGACCAGTGAATTAACAGCAGTAGAAACATCCATTCTCATTCCAAGTTATGATTTGGATAAAGAAGCATAACCAGCAGTATTGAGCAGGACCCTTCTTTAGAGTAGCAAAGTGCAGCCCTCACAATTTGAAGCTTGCCTTTCCTTTGCCATAAATACATCAAGTTGGCTTGATATATTTGCCATTATTTTTATACTGTGCTTATTTTCCCTCCCAGAGTTGTGGTACTGGAGAGTAGGCCTACAGATAACCCTACGGCCAACAGCAACTTATACATCTTAGCAGGTCATGAAAACAGTTACTGAGAGGCAGCATGCATGGCAATTTAATTCTGAAAAGAGAACACTACTGCTTCAACACTTATGGATGGCTGAAATTGCACAAAAGCTACAGTACCCCAACTTCATTTACTTTGTAATTTATTGTGGTGTGTGAGTGAATGAGTGCAAGAATGCTTGCCTGAATGATATGGACATATTTAGCACATTTATACCACATAAGTGCTTGGTTCACCATTATGTAATCTTTGTACATATATGCAGTATTTTTCCGTTCAAATGGAGGCATCCCTTGATTTTTTTTGTAGATAGTGGTCAAAATGTCTTATTTGTACAGATAGCTGAAGACATGAAATTGCTTTTGGGGTACTGTTGTAAGGACACTTTTTTAAAAAAAATTGGATGCTAGCGATAAAAACAGTGCATTTAAATAACACTATTGTATTTTATTATGTAATTTACTAATACAAATAAATCTTACCTTTTAGACATTGTAACCAAGGCTGTAATCCTGTTACAATCATGTTTTTAATTTTATGCAAGTACACTGGTGTTTGGTTGCACAAAGTATTAATATGTGATGTATTTAGTCACAAAAGTAAGCTGTGACTTTGTAGATATGATTTGGGTGTTTTAGTTTATTTGGATAGTTTTCTTTGTGAAACTAGCCAGTTGAACACCTGTATTTTTATATTTAAGGAAAATTCTCTAATTATTTTCTGCACTTGGGGAAGGAAGTAAATATTTTGAATGGGAATAAATCCCAAATAGTGGTACCTTGGCATAATTATAAATGTATACAATGATTAAATAAGGATTATTTTGATTTTTTTGTTATTCAGTGCCACCCACATCATGCAAAAATTATAGCATTCCACATTGTGGAAGTTGTTGCAATATTTGGAGCTAGATCCAAGTATCCACATACAGTGGGCCCTTGGTATCTGCTGGGGTTTGGTTCCATGATTCCCCGTGGATGCTCAAGTCCCATTCTATACAATGACTTTGTAAAATGTATCTCGTATATTAAATGGCAAAATCAAAGTTTGAAATTTGAAATATTTTGAAGCCATGGATGCAGAATCTACAGATACGGAGAGTTGACTGTACTTCACAGATATTAATTAGCATTCACATTAAGACAAAGATATACGTTTCTCTCAAGTAAAACTGGATGTCCTACTTGGCAGGATAGGTGTAGCATCCCTAGTTCATTACCATTATGCCCATGTTGATCTGCATAGCCCTTTTGCCAATTGTCATAAGATAAGTGTGCACACACTGGGATTCCATAGTGGTTTTCACTTGCAGATAACAGAGTGGTGAATCTGTACTTCTTTTCTTTAAGTAGTAGGAACTTCATTGAACAGTGATTTCGAAGCTATATTCCAAGCAACCCTGGATACCTCAGAGGCATAGATGTGGGCTTTTCAGTAATAATAAAAATGCTCCTAAAAGAGAGCATACTTTTCCCTACTTGCCATGAGCATCATTGAGGAGTGGGAAGAATAGGGTGAGATTTTACTCAGTTCACATTGAGAGTAAAGCTCAAACAAGCATAGCCCATGTGAACTGTGTACCTGAGAATCCTATGCAATATGCAGGGGTTTATCATTAGACAGATTAATTTCTCTAAGGCAAGAAGCTTAATACTCACTGCCATATGGGGATGAACCCACAGAACAGCTGTTCTTCATATGAAAGGGAGTTGCCATTAACACAGTGATTAATTAATTGTCTTAATTTGGCCCATTCGGTTTTTCAATGTTTGGCCTTATGCTGTTTTTTCACATGTTCCTTTTAATGTCTTAATGCCTAGCCAAAATTGTTTAGTTGCTACCTCACACAAACAATTTACATGATTACTACACATCACAGGAATTTTTAATTTTGAGCAAAATAATTTTTGATGCAGTAATGTAAATGCCAAGTTTTGGGGGAAATGCACATATTGGCTTTTTGTATATATTCTTTATACTGTGATATATACTAAGAATAACTACATTAAAAGTGATTTATGGTCTGTATTGATGTTGTTGGTAATGCTTTTGAATATTTCCTGATGTATATATTGTAAAATAAACTTTTTTTAACATGTTTGTTGTACATCTGGATTGCCATCTGCACTCATTTTCTGAAGAATTTAAGCATTTGAAGATTGGGGAAAAGTAACTAAAATAATAGAATTGTAGCCTAAGGGCCATCTAACCAATCCATTGCCAATATTGGAATCCACACCTGAAGCAGCCTTGACACATGGATATACAACTCTGTTAAAAAAAACTCCAACAGAGAAAAGCGCACCACCTTCTGAGATACTAAATTCCATCCTTGAATAGTTAAAACTTCTTTTTTTGTAATCTGAGTTGCTTGTTTTGGGTGCTACTCTGGAGCAGAAAAAAGAAAGCTTCCCTCCATCATAAGAGCCCTATCTGGTGTAAAGACATTCTCTTGCTATGATGACCCAGAATTCCTCACTAGCTTGTTAGGGATGGACTAACTTTAAGGTAAAGGTAAAGGTTTTCTCTTTGACAAGGCTGTCGAGGGGGCGGTGTTCATCTCTGTTACTAAGCCAAAGAGCCAGTGTTGTCAAAGACAACTCTGATCATATGGCCAGCATGACTGCACCAAATGCTTTTATCTTCCCACCAAAGGGGTACCTATCTATCTATTTGCACCTTTACATGCGTTCAGACTGCTAGGTTGGCAGAAATGGACTACTCTAGCTGACTTCAGCACCACATTTTCTGTAGGTGGTGTGTTAGTTATCTACACTGACTCCCTATTCTCTTCTGAATTAGGGAGTCATAGATAAGAGGCCTGGCATGGCTGCATACATCCCTCTTCATTTCTAATCCCTCCTATTCCCACTACTACACAGAAAATCAACATATATTTCAGGCTGAATGAGACTATGTGTGAAAGGGATCTTGGAAACTTAGTAGAGCACAAGTCCTTTGATGGTGCTACAAGATCTCTCTCTACATACTGATTCTACAGACTCACACAGCTATATCTTTGATATATATACTCATCTCCCCCTATTTGCAGCTTTGATATTTGTAGATTTGATTATTTACAGATTTTATTAATATGTCCTCCAGGAATATTTAAGTCCTCCTACGAAACTGTATGATCAACTTTTAACTAAAAGTTGCACTGAAAGACCTAGAGATTCCTGTAGAGAATACTCTACTAGGCATTTGTAGCTCCTCTAGTGCAGTTCTATGGTCAGTATATGTTGGACGTTGACCACAAAGTTGCGTTGGAGGACCTAGAGATGCCTAGAGAGGTGTTCTCTCAGGTAAAAACGCGGTGTTTTCGTTGTTTGTTTTTCTATATTCACGGGGGTCTTGTGCCCCTAACACTAGAGAATACACACACACACACACACACACACACACATAGAATCAGAGTTGAATCAAGGATGGTAAGAGGTTTGGGGAACAAAACATGCAAAAAGGTTGAAGGAGCTGGGCTTGTTCAAGTTGGTGAAAAGAATCATAGAATTGGAAGAGACTTCAAGGACCACCCATTCTGCCATGCAGGAACTCTCAATCAAAGCACTCCTGACAAATGGCCATCCAGCCTCTGTTTAAAGACCTCCAAAGAAGGAGAATCCACTACACTCTGAGGAAGGAGTGTGTTCCACTGTGAAAAAGCTCAGGAAGTTCCTCCTAATGTTGAGGTAGAATCCATTATTCCGTGTTTTATTCTTTGGAGCAGCAGAAAACAAGCTTGCTCCCTCCTCAATAGGACACCCCTTCAAGTGTTTAAGCAGGGCTATCATATCAGCTCTTAAGCATCTCTTCTCCAGGCTAAACATCTCCAGCTCCTCATAGGGCATGGTTTGCAGACCCTTCACCATTTTAGTCGCCCTCCTTTGGATACGCTCCAGTTTCTCAATGTCCTCCTTAAATTGTGGTGCCCAGAACTGGACACAATATTCCAGGTGGGGCCTGACCAGAGCAGAATGGTCCTTTCATATAAGGATTTATATTAATGCTTTTTCAAAATTATTAATACTTTTGGCTTTTGGTTGGCTATGCCCTCCATTTTTCTTGAATGTCCTACATTGGGGGGAGGGGTGTAAATTTTTTATCCTACATTGGTCCTACATTTTGGTCTAAATTTCATCCTACAATTTTCTCCATGTTGTCCCTTCTGGTGGTAATGGCAACCCTATTTGTGACTGACAAAAAACAGGAAGAAATTGGCAGCATGAGCTTTCATAGACTTAAGTATATATGTATATATGAATAATCAATTTAAAAACTACTCTCTTGTTTTCTTTTGAACTTCTAAGCCAGTAAAACCGCCAGTCCTCCGGGCCACAGGGGGCGCTTTAGCAAGGTTTCCTTCCTCCTCTTGCCTTCTCTGCCTCGCCCCAGGAAGAGGTCCCCAAAACCCGAATGCATCTGAGGAAGTAGACTGAAGCCTAGGAAAGCTCATGCTGCCAACCCCTCTCTTTCAGTTAGTGCCAAAGGTGCTACAAGGCCTCTCTACATATTGGGATTTAAGGGATCCCCAAACTGTGCCCTTTAAGAGATTTTTTGGACCTCATCTCCCAGCTGCCTCAGCCACGTTGGTCAATAGTCCGGCATTCTGGGAGATGAAGTCCAAAATCCCTTGGAGAACAGTTTGCGGACCACTGTACGGTTTTGGGTTTTTTGGACTTTAACTCCCAGAAGCCCCAAACAGTTGGGCCAATGGCCAGGAATTGTGGGAGCTGTAGTGAAAACTATGTGAAAAGGATCACCGCTTCGGTTATCCATTAGCAATCCTGAACTGAGTGGAGGAGGAGAAAGAGGAACGAAAATCATCTGTGGAAAGAGTCACCGCTTCGGTTTTCGATTAGTAGTCCTGGACTGAGGGGAGGAGAAGGAAAAAGAGAGAAAAGGGAAAAAGGGGGGTAGGTGGGGTTTAATTTCTGTTAATTTCCGGTCAGGAGCGGAAGTGGGAGGGAGGAGCCAAGGAAGGCGGGGCGAGAGGACTTCCAAAGGAAAAGGGGGCTAAGGAAGGTAGAAGGGAGGGGAAAAGGAGAGCGACGCCACTGCGCATGCTCCCTCAGCTTTTGATCCGACTGCGCATGCTCCCCGGCCCTTTTTTTTGTTTGTTTTTTGAGCCCACTGCGCATGCTCTCTCGACGTTTGCGCCCACTGCGCAGGCGCCGGCGGTTATAACCGTCAGGGCAAGGGGGAAGGAAGAAGCCCAAAGAGAGTGTGAAGCCGTGCTCGCGACGCGGCCCTTCCTTCAGCCACCGTCACTCGGCGCCCCTGTCTTTGCCCTCAGCCCCGTCAGGATGCGAGGGCGCCGCGGCTTCTCCTCCCAGGCAGGCCCCGGCGCTGAGTGAGGAGGCGAGGCCGGGCCGGGCGGCGGCGAGGAGCGACCGAGGGAGGGATGTTGCCGCCGCCGCCGCCCCCCCCGCGACGCTGGGCCTTGCCAACGCTGCCGCCCGCCTCGGCGGCTCCCCCTCCAGTCGCTGCCCTCCTCCGGTTCCGGGTGTCGCCCGCCACAGCCGCCTCCCCTCCGGCCCCAGGGACAGCGACGAGCGCGACGCCCGCGACGAAGGCGACGCCGGCCCCAGCAGTGACTCCCGCCGCCGCTTCTCCGCCGCCTCCGCCGCTGCCCAGGGCCCGGGAGGGAGCCGCCAGGATGCAGGCGCCGCCGCTGCAGTACGACTTCTTCAGCGAGGAGAACGCGCCCAAGTGGAGGGGCCTCCTGGTGCCCGCCTTGAAGAAGGTGAGGGAGCGGGAGGCCTCCCTCCAGAAGGCACTGCGGATGCAGAGCGCTTTAGCTGCCCGGGCTCAGTGCTGGGGGTCCTGGCAGAGGAGGCTCCGTGGCTCACAAGCACCACAGTTCTCTGCATTGAGCCAAGGCAGCTGGAGCGGCCTCAGGCTGCCTTATTCCCTGCAGTGTGTTTTGGATCAGAGGGGGGTCTCTTTCCTTGAGCTGCGGGGGAGGAGGGAGGGACACTCAGGGCGGCCCGGCGCCCTCCTTTTCCAGCCTTCTGCCCAGCAGGGATTTCAGGTGGCCCTCCGTTTTGAGCACTGGCCTCTCTGTGAAGTGCTGCTCTTTCCTGGTCTTTTGCTTTTGGCCCACTATTCCTTTCCAGGAGGGACTCCAAAGTCTCCACTGGGAAGCACATTCAGGGTGCCCAGACAGGCCTCTTTCCCAGGACAGGCTCCCCGTTTCAGTCTTCTGATCCTGAAACATCCTCCGTTTTAAGCATCGCTAACAAACACATTCAGGGAGACCAGGTGTCCTCCTTTTCTAGGACATGCCCTACATTTCAACTTCTCAACTTTCCTCCATTTTGAGCAGTACTAAGAAGCATGAATTTGCATTTATATTAGAGCTTTGATCTTTTATTTGGTAAGGGCCTACATTTTTCTCGAACATCTGCATCATACGGTGCCTTGTCCTCCTTAGTGGTTTGTACATCTGGTGTCACCCGGCAGTATTGTTGTTAGCTGCCCATGGCACATAGAGAACTTAATAAGCATCATCATAGAAGAGTTAGAAGGGACCTCAAGGACCATCCAGTCCAACCCCATTCTGCCATGCAGGAACTCTCAGTCAAAGCATCCCCATTGACAGATGACCATCCAGCCTCTGCTTAAAGACCTCCAAGGAGGGAGACTCCACTACACTCCAAGGAAGGAGTTTGTTCCACTGTCAAACAGCCCTTACTGTCAGGAAGTTCCTCCTCATGTTGGGGTGGCATCTCTTTTCCTGTAGCTTCCAGGTCCATTGCTTTGGGTCCTATTCTCTGGAGCAGCACAAAACAACAACAGTAACGTTCATTCCTTACCCACCTCTCTTCGAGGCGGAGAAAAACAACAGTTAACAAGCAAATACCACCTAAAACAAATCAGTTAAAACACACATCAGTTTCAAAGGACAAATAAGATGTTACACATATTAAAACAATCCACATTTAAAATTAATCCTTTAAATAAAATTCACAATTTAAAAATAATCTGAATAAGCCTGCTGGAAGAGACTGGTCTTTAATGTTCTTTTAAATTTAGACTACATATCCAACTGTTGAATCTCTTCCAGCAGCTCATTCCACAGCCTAGGGGCAGCTGAAGAGTTATTGCTACTATTGTTGTTATTATTATTATGTTTACTGTATACTCATGTATAAGTCTAGAAATTTTAATCAAAAATTGACCCCCAAAAACTGAGAACGTATCCACAGGTCAGTGTAAGGACTGTACTTTAATCCTATATGAACCATGCCCTGACGAAAGGCAAGAGTGTCATCAATCCTGGAAGCACTGACCCTCCTCTCCTCTGCTCTCTCATCCAGCCAGCCTTTAGGCTGAGCATAAACAGTTATGCCTGCTGGAGTTTTGTAAATTCTTTGGCATTGTTTTCCTTTGCTTCACCGTTTAGATTCAACCTTTGCTACATGTTCCTAAGTTTTATCCTCGACTTATCCATGGGTCATATCAAAATCCATAATTTTGGTCCCCAAACCTGCTCTCGATTTAAACATAAGATTGACTTGTAGTTGTGTATATACGGTATTTATATGCTGCCTTCCTCCCAGAGCAGAGATTCAAGGTGGAAGAAAAAGTCCTCTGGCTGACAGTTGCCAAGCTAGCCCTGGCTGAATGGAGTAAAGGTCCGCCAGAGGACCTGAGTATATGGGAGCAGGTGATCCTGTAGGTAACCTGGACTCAAACCATGTAGAGCTTTAAAGATGATAACCAACATTTTGTACCTTGTCCAGAAACGAATTGGCAGCCAGTGGAGCAATTTTAATATTGGTTAAATGAGGTTAGTGGGGTCACTCCTTGATGCCCCACTAACCTCAGTGTCCCAGTAACCAATATGGCTGTCATGTTTTGAACTAGCTGATGTTTCCTTGTGGATGAACTAACAAACTAGGGGGAAATTATATAGGTACCAAATGTAATGTAAAAAACTGAACAAAAGATAACTGGAGAACATAGAGAATAACCACAAATAATATAATGAACTGAAAGTGCACTAATCAAAGGATAACACCTAAACGAGACTATGTGTGAAAGGGATCTGGGAGTCCAAGTAGACCATAAGTTGAACACAAGTCAACAGTGTGATGCGGCAGCTAAAAAGGCCAATGCAATTTTAGGCTGCATCATTAGAAGTATAGTGTCTAGATCAAGGGAAGTAATAGTGCCACTCTATTCTGCTTTGGTCAGGCCCCACCTGGAATATTGTGTCCAGTTCTGGGCACCACAATTCAAAAAGGACATTGAGAAACTGGAGTGTGTCCAAAGGAGGGTGACTAAAATGGTGAAGGGTCTGGAAACCATGCCCTATGAGGAACGACTCAGGGAGCTGGGGGATGTTTAGCCTGGAGAAAAGAAGGTTAAGAGGTGATATGATAGCCCTGTTTAAATACTTGAAGGGATGTCATATTGAGGAGGGAGCAAGCTTGTTTTCTGCTGCTCCAGAGACTAGGACCCAGAGCAATGGATGCAAGCTACAGGAAAAGAGATTCCAACTCACCATTAGGAGGAACTTCCTGACAGTAAGGGCTGTTCGACAGTGGAACACACTCCCTCGGAGTGTAGTGGAGTCTCCCTCCTTGGAGATCTTTTAAGCAGAGGCTGGATGGGCATCTGTCGGGGATGCTTTGATTGAGATTTCCTGCATGGCAGGGGGTTGGACTGGATGGCCCTTGCGGTCTCTTCTAACTCTGATTCTAACATGAAAGTAACTAACAATTATATACTCATATACAGAAAGTAGCAAACATTATTATGCAAAATTAACTTAACTGACAAACAGTCCTTACTGTAACAGTACTCGACTGTTGCTAAAATACAGTCAGCCCTCTATCCGCAGATTTTTTATATCTATGGATTCAAGCATCCACAGTTTGAAAATAATTTTTAAAAGTATAAATTCCAAAAAGCAAACATTCATTTTGCTGTTTTATCTAAGGGACACCATCTTACTCTACCACTGGGGCTTGAGCATCCACAGATTTGGTTATCCACAGAGGGTCCTGAAACCATACCCCAGCGGATACCAAGGGCCCACTGTACTAAATGGAAGTCCATGAAAAGAATTATCTCTATCACACCAACTTTAAATCTTGTATCCTCTGTTAAACACTACATCACTTCTTTAAATGTCAAGCTGTAGTACTAGAATAATGTGGATGAGACAACTCCAAGACCCCTATCCTCCACTATTCTGCTTAGGGCCTGCAAATTCATAGCTGTAACTTCCTAATCTGACATGCAGTCTTCCTCTCTTTCTATGTCCCTCCACCTTTCCTAACATGGTTGTCTTTTCCAGTGAGTGGCTTTTCTTGATGTGATCAAAGTACAACAGCCTCAGTTTGATCATCCTCCAGACAATCTACATAATTTTAAAGATTGAAACAGTTGTCCCTCCGGATTCACTAATTACCCCTTTGCAGTTTTGAATTTCCGTGGATGGGAAGCAAGGTGGGATAAAATGGTGCGCATGCGGTGCCACATGCACGGCCATATTAACAATAATGGGGCTCCAATATTTGCATTTTTCCGATTGTAGGGGGTGCTATGAAGTGTAACAACATGGGTAAAGGTCATAGTATATGTCCATACGTTAGGGAACATGTGTACTATGAATACATTTATTCAGGTGGAGCCATATTGGCCAGACGGCAAAGTACAACAATATACAGTCCACAGTGCCAAGGGATCGTGTCGCACCTTGGAGACTAAGAGCCAAAACAGCAGCTTGAGGGCATGGCGTTTACACTTCCAAGACGTTCCGAAGCGCCTCTGGCCGACTAGACATGGCTGGCTTAAAGATGCTCTGGAGGTGCGGTGTTTACATGCCCCACACTGCTGGAAGAGCTTGAAGGTGCTCCGGGGTTTTACCAGCCCAAGTATTTATTTTATTTATTTTATTTATTTAGGTATTTATATCCCGCCCTTCAGCCCTAATGGCTCTCAGAGCGCCTTACAATAATATTTTTAATCAGACAGTTCCCTGCCCTCAGGCTTACAATCTAAAAGACACGACACAAAAGGAGAAGGGAATGGTGAAGGGAAAGGGGATGAGGTCCAGTGGTTCTTCTCTCCCTCTGAGGCCTGGACCAAGGCAGATGGACTGGAGGGAGGGCTCTTCCTTCTTCCAGGCTAGTCCTGATGGAGCTGGACCTGCCTGGTGAACTCCATCTCAGGCCGGTGGATGGCTGTTATGGAGGGCGGAGTCTTCTGCCTCTCAGGCCGGTGGATGGCTGTTATGGAGGGCGGAGTCTCTTGCCTCTCAGGCCGGTGGATGGCTGTTATGGAGGGCGGAGTCTCCTGCCTCTCAGGCCGGTGGATGGCTGTTATGGAGGGCGGAGTCTCTTGCCTCTCAGTAGAAGCTGATCTTTTCCTCTCCTATTTGGGCCAGCTCTATGGCGTGTGGTTGCTGCAGCACTGGAACGACCAGCTCTGGAATGGTTCCAATCCACCCTTTCCAAGCTGTCTGTTTCAGCTCTAACTGAAAGAAAGAATCTGGTAGCCTGGTTGCATGAGCATTTGTATGCATCTGAAGAAAGAGGCTCAAGTTTATGAAAACTTATGCTACCAGCTTCTTTATTTCAGTTATTTTCAAAGATGTTAGTGTACTTTACTGGGGGTAGGTGGATGTCAGGCATTTGGTTAATGTAGACATTCACATGAGTGGCTAACAATCCCTGATAAATGTTTCTTCTGGCATGTAAGCCTGCAAATAGCTAACAGATGTGTTGTGTTTAGTCCTGAGTATTTGGTCATCCATGAAATTTGTTTTTTAATTATCAACATGCATGTATTCATCTGTGGCGGCCCAGGCTAAATAAATCTCACTACTATTATCACCAACAGCCTAGAGATGACAGAAGGATGGAGAAAGCATTGTAGAGGTTAAGTTATTTTCCAATTTCATTTGTTTCCCAGAGAAACATACATATATGGCTGGGAATTCCCTATTTGGGATGGGGAAATTGTGAGGGCATCTTGTACTGGAATAGTTTGAATAGAGTTGTATCGAAAGAAGGATCAAACAGAGGTGCGCTTGCACATTTTTTCCCAAGGAACTAGTTTCTTGTGAGTAATTACAGAGGTGACCAGTTTCACTGAGTTAACTTGCAATAAAAATATGTTTTAAGCTATTTATTTTTCCACTACCGAAAGTGGAACAAAATTAAAAGGCACTGTGAGTTTCATGTTATTTATGTAAGATTTATTGGACTGTGGATTGTATTTTCTCTTGATTTGTTTGTTATGATTGGTTTTGATATCCAGTTTAAATGGACCTTGATGTTAATGCACATAACACTTCCCTTTCTTGCATGATGAGAAAGAAGGTGATGTTATTAAAATATTTATATTTTACTCAATATCCAAGAATCTTAGGGCAGCACACAAGAAATCATTTTAAACCATTTAAAATAGTTTATTTTTTATCTGCACATGGCCCATTTTAATTCATGAGGCTGGCAATGTTTTAGAGATGGAGTGTACTTGCCTTAGAAATGTTGCATTGGAAGTGAGCTTTGACAAGAAGTTTATCATGTAATGATTTGTTTTAAATATGTTAACTGTTCTGTAGGATGTGAGAAGTTTAACCTATCTATGCCAACAAGCTGTGAAGTGAGTATGTAGCATATAACTATGCAGTTTTAAAAAACTTGGGTGATTATTTAATTATTAATGTTTATCAGTTCTAAGGTATTTATATTTTATTTCTTCACTAACAATTTAGAGCTGGGTATAATACTGTAAACAGTATGTTTACAGCTGAACATAAAAAAAACCACAAAAATTATGACCACGGTGGTTGTTGTTAACTGCCCTTGAAACTACCCTGATTCTTGGTGACCCTGCACTTGAGACATCTCCAGGCCCCCCTATCCTCCACTAAGTTTGTGGGATCTGCTTAGGTCCTGCAGATTCAGGCAAATGGCCTCCCTGATTGAGTCCATCCATCTGGAATGTGACCTTCCTTTCTTTCCACTACCCTCTACCTTTCCCAGCATTATTGTCTTTTTAATGAGTCTTTTTTCCTCCCGATGTGGCCAATGTATGGCAGCCTCAATTTTATTATCCTACAGACAATCTACATAATTTTAAAATAGACAATAAAGAGATTGAAATGGTCCACGATTTTCCATACTTGGGTGCAGGCATCAATTAGAGTGGAGCCTGCAGTCAAGAAATCTGAAGAAGACTAGGCCTTGGAAGGGCAGCTCTATGAAGGAAGATCCTGAAATGTAAAGATATACCAAAATTAGGTTTGTCCATGCCATCATATTTCTCATTTTTCTGTATGGTTGTGAAAGCTGGACAGTGATGAAAGCTGATAAGGGGGGGAAATCAACTCATTTGAGAGGTGGTGCTGGAGAAGAGTTCTAAGAATACTGTGGACTGCTAATAAGACCAATGGATGGATTCTAGAGCAGATCAGGCCCTAACTGGAAGCAAAGATGACTAAACTAAGTTTATCATATTTTATTTCACACCATCAGAAGAAATGTCTCATGACAAAAGACTGTAATGCTTGATAGAGTGGAGGACAAACCAGCCTGATGTAATGGTTTCAGCATGACTTTGGAGACCAGGGTTTGAATCCCAGCTTGGCCATGTAAACTCACTGGTTAACCTTGGGCAAGTCACATTCTCGTAGCCTCAGAGAAAGAGGATGGCAATGACACATACCCTGAAGAAACTTGCCAAGAAAACCCCATGATATGGTCACCTTAGGATTGCCATAAGTCAGAAATGGCTGCAAGGCATACATACAACAACAACAACAACAACAACAAAGTAGTGGGGAATAGGAAAAGAGGATGACTGTATTCCAGATACATAGACTCAATCAGAGAAGCCATGGCCATGAGTCTGCAGGAGCTGAGCAGGGCAGTTGAGGATAGGGTGACTTGGAGTCTCTCATACATAGCGTTGCCATGGGTTTAGTTTGGCTTGAACACAATTAACCATACCAAAAATAATAACTAATTATTGTACTAGGAATTATTTTCCATGGACAGAAGGGGTCTGCTCATGCATGGTTTCTCTGACCAGTTTTCATGGATCCCTCCTTCCTATTTCATAGTTTACACCATTAGTAAAGTCACCCACCCATCTATAATAATTGTATGGGGAGGTGGAAGTACTGATCTGGGGAGGAAGGGGATTGGAAATCTACTTCCACCAGTCAATCCATTTCCTTATTTATTTAATTTATATCTTGCCTTTCTCCTATCATGGGATTCGGCATCCAAAATATCACAGTACAATTTATAAAATTTGTTGTTGTTAACTGCTTTTGAGTCATCCTTGGCTCGTGGCAGCCCTGTGGATCTCTGGTTCTCCCTGTCCTCAACAGCTCTGCTCAGGTCCTGCAGTTTCAGCCCATGGCCTCCCTGATTGAATCTAACCATCTGGCATGTTGTTTACCTCTCTTTCTACTGTGTTCTATCTTTCCTAGCATCATTGCCTTTTTTTTTTTTTAATGAATTGTGCCTTCTCGTAATGTGGCCAAAGTACGACATCCTCAGTTTAGTCATCCTTGATTCCTAGGGGGAGTTCTGGCTTGATCTGTCCATGAACACTTTTGTTTGCTTCTTGGCTGTCCCCTGTATCCTCAGCATTCTTCTCCAGAACCACATCTTAAACGAGTTGATTTTCTTTCATTCAGCTTTCTTCACTATCCAGCTCTCACATCTGGACAGGGCGATGGGGAATAAAGTGGCTTCGATAATTTATAAAGTACTTCATACAAAAGTTAAAACACAGACTAAATTTGATGTTAAAACACAAGTTAAAAACAGCATTAAAAACATTAAAACAACATTAAAACAGAATGGAATGAGTGACACTACACACATCCTGCATGAAAAGCTGTATCTTCTGCAGCATACTAAAAACAAAATGGCTTTTTAAGTATAGATGTCTTTATCTGCTGGTGGAAAGACAGCAGAGACGGAGCCAGCTAGACATCCCAAGGGGAGGAATTTCACAGTTTAGGAGCAGCCACCAAGAAGACTCTTTCTTATGTTCTCATCAGATATGCCTAGGATGGTAGTGACCAAGAAGAAATCTTCCCCCATAGATCTTACAGACAGTCCCATAAAGGTAGTCCCTTGACATGAATGTCTAGTCTGTAGGGGGTGGTGCTCATCTCCATTTCTAAGCTAAAGAGCCAGTGTTGTCCAAGGGCTGCTCTGGTAGTCATGGGGCCAGCATAACTGCACCGAATGCTGTTACCTTCCCATAGTGGTACCTGTCAATCTACTTACATTTGCATGCTTTTGAACTGCTGGGTTGGCAGAAGCTGGGACTAGTGATAAAAGTTCACCCCATCATGCAGCACTTGGGCCTCAAACTGCCAACCTTCCAATCTTGTGATCATCAGAACTGGTGTCTTAACCACTAAGCCACCACATCCTCTTGGGGAGACAGGGATTTTTCACATAGTCTGGACCCAAGCTGTATAGGACTATCGAGTTAAAACACTTTGAATTCTGCCCAAAAACAAATGGGTAGCCAGTGGAGTTGTTTCAGTAAAGAGGTTATATGTTCTGCAGTCAGCAACCTGGCTGCAGCAATTTGGAGTCAATTGATTTTCTAAAGCCTTGAAAGGGATTGTCCACATGGACCAGAGGCCTGGGATTGCCCTGACCTTGTATTGTCTAGATAAAACAATGTAGGCCAAAAAACCCTGGCCAGGATCCTACCTGTCCAGACATGGATCTGGCCTGACTACCTCAGGATAGTTAACCCTGGTCTTGGTAGTTTCTAGAAAATTCCATGACAAAAGCAGGCTGTTCAGACAGCCCCCCCAATGCTCCTTGCCTTGGCGGCTGTTGCTCCAACTGAGAAGCCCCCCAATCACTGTATCTGACACGGAAACAGGGCCCCTGAACACATGGGTGCAACCAGGTAACCTATTTCCATGTTATATGCAGTGACTGGGAGGCTTCTCAGTCAAAGTGACGGTGCGGCAGTTCAGGAGTGTGCGCTAGCCTCGGGTCCCAGATCAGCACAGGGATGGATGTATGAACACCTTCCTGTCCTCCCGCCAACCTAGGGACCAACTCAGGTGAATATCAGGGCCAGGAGAGTACAGGCTCACCCCATGCTTTCCTGACCTGTCTGCTCAGGCCCATAGTGTGCTTTACCATAATCCACACCGACACATGGAATGAGTCTCAGTCTGACTCCAACTCACTATGTATACATTTTTGGCATGTTGAAAGCAAGCTTTCCTGTCCTGCTCCCGCCCACCCCCCATGGGACAGTCATAGGGGGAATCTGAAGCTGCTGCATGTCAAATTAGGAAAGACATTTAAAAAGAGGCTGTGTCTCACTCAGTTGTTAAATTTATTCTCAATGAAAAGAGCGGACACATCATTTCATACTAAGACAAGAGGAAGGAGGAGTGTGCGGAGTTGGGGAATTTGTTTAGAGTATAGTGTTACTTGGCAGTCTTCTGCCTCAGTGTCTTAACCCATTTTTAAAAGTGCTGTGACATCTTAGTGGCTGGGTACTTTTATTGTTTTGCACAACTCAGAGCAACATACACAGATATACAGTTGGCCCTACACACTTTTGCAGATTTGATTGTTTGCTGATTTAATGGATTTCTTCTCCTTAGGAATCTCTATATCATGCAGTGTGACTCTGCTGGATGTTGACCATAGAGTCACACTGGAGGACCTAGAGATTCCTAGAGGAAACACTTCTCTAGGCATTTTTAGGTCCTTCAGCATGATACTGTGGACAGGTTCTGGCTGATGTTGACCATGGAGTTGCACTGGGCAACTTAGAGATTCCTAGAGAGGTGTTCACTCAGGTTAAAAAAAAATTGTTTTTAATTTGAGATTTTTCTACTTTCACTAGTATCCTGTACCCCTAACCCCAGCTAATATGGAAGGCCAACTGTACTGTGTAAAGCCTGTGTATATGCATTTATGATGTATAAATTAAGTTCAGGAGCTAAGAACAAAATGGCCTGTTACAGACAGCCAAAATAAAGCTGCTTCGAGTCACAGTGGAGGTATGGTGTTTCAATGATGCATGCGTCCTAAGAGTCCAGAAGCCACACCAAAGCCACACTCCAGTCCTTAGGGCTGGAGCGTGGCTTTGGTGCGACTTCTGGACTCTTAGGGCACATGCATCATTGAAACACCAAACTTCCACTGTGACTCGAAGCAGCTTTATTTTGGCTTTCTGTAACAGGCCAATAAAAGGCAATAAGAGCAGAAAATGTAATGACACACAACTGCAAAAAGTTTGGAATCTTGTGCTTCTCTTTTCTATTAACTACACTTTCCTGCCAATCCAAACCAGTAAGAAGTGGTTAATCTTAATTAGGGTTAGTTTTAACACAGTCAGTTGGAAACTACAGTTACTGAAGCTTAATTGTTTAAAGTAATCAGTTAATATGACTGAAAACAGTGCTGAACCATAGAAAGAGAGGGCTGAAAAGGTTAGCGTGTAGCTCATAACTTTTAATGAGTGACTGAAATAGTGATACCTTTGCTTTCTGATGGTTGAATTTATAAAAACTTTGTTTCGTGTGCAAAATTATTAAAAATCTTGTATATAAAATTACTTTTAGGCTATATACAAGGTGTATACAAAACATAAATGAATTTCATTTTTAGACTTGGGTCCCATCTCCAACATAATCTTATTTTACTCCAATATCCGAAAAAATCCGATATCCAAATCACTTCTGGTCCCAAGCGTTTCAGATAAGTGAGACTCAAGCCCCGTGTGTGTGTACATTTGTGCGTGCATGCATGCGTGTGTACACACACACAAACACACACACAGATTCTTCCACAAATTCCCACTCGAAATGGAAAAAATAAATTAATCTAGAAAAAAGATCGAGTCTTTACAATCTCTCAGCCATTTTCTCTTCTAATAAAGATGGGGGTAAACAGCCAGATGGTTTGGGAGGTCTCTGCATGGACTGGACTGATATGGAGGAGGAGGAAGAGAAGGTAGAGAAAAAATGATGTTAGTTTGATTTACAGCATTTTAACTTGAGTCCCACTGACCTCAATAAATCCTACATATTTCTGTGGCTGCATCTGCACTGCGGAAAGAATCCAGTCTGACACCAGTTTAGCTGCCATGGCTCAGTACTATGGAATTCTGTGATTCGTAGTTTTGTGAGACTATAGGAAAAGACATTTTACCTAAACATTAGGAGAAACTTCCTAACTGTAAGAGCTGTTGGACAGTAGAATATGCTGCCTTGGAATGTGGTGTAGTCTCCTTCTCTGGAGATTTTTAAACAGATGCTCAGTGGCCATCTGTTGGGAATGCTTAGATTGTGAATTCCTGCATGATAGGAGGTTTGGCTGGATGGCCCTTGTGGTACCTTCCAACTCTATGATTCTTTGAGATATTCAGTTTTCTCTGTCAGAGAGTTGTGGTGCCACAACAAACTAAAAATCTCAGAAATCATAGCATTGAACCATGGCAGATAAAGTGTTATCAAACTGCATTATTTCTGCACTGCACTGCAGGTGCAGTTTATGTCATTCCTGTTCTCCAGCATACAGATGTTTTCCCAGAATAGATACAAGAAGCGGTTTGGAGGAGAGGACCCCATCCAAAGTAGGACTTAGGTGCACATCAGCTACACTTACACAGCCACTGAATATCATGGAGAGTTGGCCCTCTGTATGCACAGATGATGCACCCACAGATTTAGCTAACCTAACCACAGCTTGAAAATATTCACAAACAAAAATATCCAAAAAGCAAACTGGACTTTGCCATTTTATATATGTGATGCCATTTCATTATGCATTGTTTATAATGGGATTTGAATGTCAATAGATTTTTGTATCTGTGAGAGGTCCTGGGCCAATACCCAGTGGATACCAAGGGGCCACTGTATGCATGTCACTTCTTGTATTTATTGGCCTTAGTTGTGGGTCTAGTAAAGGAAGGATTTATTTTAATTCTAATTTTATCCATTTCTAAATGATGGGGTTTCTGTTGCCTGGGAAGGAAGTTACTTCATTGTAGGGAAAAATTGCTTCAAGAAAGTAGCCTGTCAAGGTACTTTTTTAGGTTATCTGGCAAAGATTAATTTCACCATCTGGGGCTGTGTTACTAGAATCATAGAATCATAGGCCCGTTACAGACGGGCCTATAGTACGGACTGGGTCCGTATTAGGGTTAGAAAGGGGCGTCACTTCCGGACGCCCCTAATCCTAATACGGACTGAGTCCGTACAAAATGGCGGCTCTCATTCCACACGGGGGCCACCATCTTTACATAGCGGACGCACTGAATCCACACGTCGCGTGGTGCACATGATGCTGTGAGTGCGCCATTGGCACCTCACGGTGTCATATCCGTGCCACAAAGAGAAGCGCCATTTTAGTGCTTCTTATTTGCAGCGCGGAGGAGCCTCGCGGTTTGGACGCTGGGGCTCCTCCACGCTGCAAATGGCGGCAGCGGCAGACCGCCCCTTCTGGGCAGTCTGTAACGTGCCATAGAATCGTACAGTTGGAAGAGACCACAAGGGCCATCCAGTCCAACCCCCTGCCATGCAGGAAATCACAATCAAAGCATCCCTGACAGATGGCCATCCAGCCTCTGTTTGAAGACCTCTAAGGAAGGAGACTCCACTACACTCCAAGATACTAAATGCATCTTTTATCCAAATGGCACATCTGACATGATACATCATGGTCTCTGGGTCTCTGTTCAAGGAACACTGCATGCCGATAATAAAAAGTAACCAATTTGTCATTTTGCGGGAGTGCCTACTTCAATGCAGCCAAGTTTCATTAAAAATCAAGCAATTTCTTAAGCAAAACATTTTCAGCACTGACCTGTTGAAAGCTTTGTGTATGTGTAAATGTGTGGCCCCAAATTTCAAGCTAGTATTACTCATTCCCAAAACATCTGTATGCTCCAACTTAAGGAATTAGCTAATCAAAGGTATAGTGCAGCTACCAATAAAGCGATTCTAAGAGCAGAACGGCAGATGCATCTTAAATCCAGCCAGGAGAAAAGATAGGTGACAGTTGGTTCTGCGCCCAGCAGACCATTGTATTTTGATCCCTACACACACAGACATACTGAAAAGAATAGAGCACATTTTGACCAAGAGGCTGAGCGGACAGGCCAGGATAGCACAAGCTTAGCCTGTGCTATTCTGCCTTCGGTACTCACCTGGATTGGTCCCTGGATCATTGTAGGGACTGATGGGTGTTTTCTTGCCTGTCATTGCACTGCCCTAGGACACACTACATACTGACTCACATGCCTTACCTTGTAACAATCCTACTGAGAACACCATTGCTTTATAAATGTTCAATACTGTATTCTAAGATGCTTCTGGAGTAGAAAATGTAAATTTAATTATTTTCTGTTGAATACAGGTTCAGATGCAAGTCCATCCTAAATTGTCATCTACTGAAGATGCTTTGCAATATGTTGAGGAGTTAATTCTACAGTTGCTAAACATGCTATGCCAAGCCCAGCCTAGAAGCTTCCAGGATGTAGAGGTAGAAAAAGAGTTTTTAGTTAATTTTGTAATCACCTATGTGATGTTGATGTTTTTATTGTTGATATAGTACTAAGAAGTTATGTACTGTTTCATTGAATTACTGGTATTATGTTAGATTCATGCTATTTATTTGTAAATGTTAATATACTTTTGCCATCTATATTATCCTAATCTTTGTTTTGCAAGCCACTTTATGCACAACACGTTTATTGTGGGAAAATGGTTTACAAATAAATTGATGGTATTTTTAGTTTTTAGGGTATGTGATTTATACCAGCTACATGCAAATATATATAGACTTTGTTGTTTGCTCTTCTATTTTATGTAATTTAATAATGAATTCTGCTAATAGACTGAAGTGAAATTCTTCAGAAGATCTGTAGACAGGCAGTTCCTGGTTCTGGGCAATTACATGGTGGTAATATCTGGTGCACAACTAAGATGCCTGTTGGTCGCAGCATTATCACTAGATGCTTTGGAGGCTGCATGTTCTTTTCTGTGCCTAATTCAAGCTATAGTGCTTACTTGAAAGCCGGCTTGGACAACTTAGGGGTTGGACAGACGGGGGGGAGGTGACAGACAGAGGCCGCCTCTTTATCCCCTGCATTGTTGCTGTGGCAACCACACGACACCGGCAACTATGCATTCCAAAAAGGAGCCACAAAATGCAGCTCTTTTTTATTCTGCTACCAAGGCTCAGTTAGCGCCCTGGAGTGAAGCGGTGATGTCTCTTGTGTGCTGCGCAGTTTGGAGGCAGCGCACAAGGCACATCATCGGCATGTCTAAATGCGCGCGCACCCAAAATGATGCCGGGAAAGCACAGAGCATGTGGAAGCTCAGAGCTCCCCAGCCCTAATTTTGGCCCAGGTCGGACTGTACTTAACGTCTCAGTGGACAACTCATGTAGACTTCCAAAAATACCCAAAAAACAAAGTAAGAAGTGATTTGAAACCCTGCGCGAGGGAGGCGAGGTGTGTGCCGGTGAGAGCGGCGCATATATAAAGCTGGCTTGACAGACCCCCTCGCTCCTGCCTTGGACTTTGGCCCGCGTTCCAGTCTCCGGAACTGAGTTGACACCTGCGCGAGGGAGGAGGGGTGTGCGCCCCTCCCCCACTCAGCCCTGGATTTGCTACTGTTAGTTAGAGCTTGAGTGTCTGGAAACGATAGGAATGTAATTAGTAGACTCTTTGATTGTTTCAATTGTTTTCATGTTAAATCTTGGCTTGTTAGTGTTTCATTAGGTAGTTATACAGTTGTGTGATAGATTGGAGGTGTAGAAATTTATTTATTGTCAGTGTGGGTTGTTTTAACTTATTGTATTCAGTTAAGGTAAAGGCTGACTTATTAGCGAATATTCGTTAATATATTTCTCCTGTTTTGTTTTGTATTTTGTTAACCGCTTTGCTCTGTGGAAAAGCGGTATATAAATAAAATTTATTATTATTATTATTATTATTATTATTATTATTATTATTATTATTTGATCTGGGGAAAAATAGATATTTTAAAATATTAAATAACAAAGGGATGTTTACCAGGAAGAAAATTTTATTGATCAGAAAGTGGAGCCAAGGCTGCAAGAAGAGAAGGAGCAGATGGCTCCATAGGGTTCCAGGGCTGTATTTTGCCCATATCTGCTTTAAAACAATTCATGGCATTTGACCCAAGTACCTTAAGGAGCACCTCCTCCCTTATTAGTTTGCCTGAGCATTACTGGATGAAGGTGTTTGATAAGAAAACAGCTATGATATTATGAAGGAAATACTTTCTGTGGTGGCCTCCACACTCTGGAATGCCTTCCTCAGAGATATTTGCCTTTGCCAATGTATGCTTTTTGCTTGTTTGTTTATGTTTTTTGAGATGCCAGATGAAAACATGTTTATTAGCATGGGATTTGATTGTTGATTCTAGTAAAAAAATTAGCTTGTGATTGAATAGTTTTATCTTTCTCATTTTTATTCTTTTATTATTGATTTTATGTTGATTGATCTTACTGTATTCTCTTAGCTACCTTGGAACTCACTGTTCTTTATGAGGGTAGTGAATAAAATAAAACTCTTTTCAATTACTTAGCATATGTCAGATGAATTTTATTTATTTATTGGATGCATACTTAGCTGTAGTTCCTGATTTTTGTGTTAACAGGATCGTGTGCAAAAGAGTTTTCCCCATCCTATTGATAAGTGGGCGATAGCCGATGCTCAGTCTGCAATTGAAAAGAAGAAGCGAAGAAACCCATTATTTCTTCCAGTAGAAAAGATTCACCCATTATTAAAAGTAAGTATTATTAATGTAGCATATAAGATGGTGCAGAATTAGTGATGCTTGTTCTTCAATACTTGTTCAACTTTTATAAAGAAACTGATTTCTTAAGCTCTGTCTGAATTTTATCTTCAAATCTTCACATCAGTTGAGACCTCATCCAAGCAGCCTGTCATCCTAACTAGCACTGAGTCCAACTGTATTTGTCAAATTTTAGCTTTTTGGTGACCAGGCAAAATATGTGGCCTCCAGTATGACTGCAAGGATCTTTTTTTTTTTTTTTAATCTCAGGAGAAGATGTGTAATATTTGTAACAGGAGGGATGCTCATTGTGATAAGTAAATTTTCCGACTCAGAGTCCAGCTAGTAAGAGCTGTTCTACAACAGAAGCTAGGCCTAGAAAAAATATTTCAGGTTCTTATGCATCTATTTTTAGTGACCAGCTTTACTTAGAAGTGAAGAATACATACATTCTTGAGTGCAAGCAAGCACCTTGGGGCTAAATCTAACATTCCACGGATTGCTGCAGCAGAATTTTCCAGGCTACAATGCTGCAGATCAGGGGAGCTCAGCCCTGGAAACCTACTGGGTGACTGTGGGCAAGTCACCACACTCATAGTTTCAGAAAACCCTATTATAATGGCCTTAAGGTTGCCGTAAGTCAGAAATAACTTGAAGGCACACAACAACAACAGCAATAAATAGTTTATGCAACTTAACTATCAAGAAATATAGTGAAATTATGTTGTGTAATTAAAAATCTGATGTTTCTGCTGCTTTAACTCAGTGCTACTCCCAGTCCTGTCACATGCTATCTAGTAAATGAGTTTATTATTTGACACCTGATTAAATGGGTTTGTGTAAAATATATTTAGAAATACACATTTCTTAGGTATGTATCTGTTTAGCTTAAAGTTACTGAATTATCTTTTATTTTCAGGAAGTTCTCGGTTATAAAGTTGACCACCAAGTATCTCTTTACATAGTAGCAGTATTAGAATACATTTCAGCAGATATCTTAAAGTTGGTTGGGAACTATGTAAGAAATATAAGACATGATGAAATTACGAAACAAGACATCAAAGTGGCAATGTGTGCTGATAAGGTGGGTAGAATTTATATTTTCATTTACTATATATTTCACTGCATTTATTAAATCCCTTCTACAATTAGAAGCAGAAGGGGCTTTAGCTTAGTGGAGATTTTTGTGAATGGAAGGAGGGGGTTGACTTGTGCAGGGACCCTCTGCACCATTTCTTAAGCCTGTTTCCGAGGCTCTCTTTACCCTCTACTACAGTGGTTCTCAACCTTCCTAATTTCGTGACCTTTTAATACAGTTCCTCATGTTGTGGTGACACCCAGCCATAAAATTATTTTTGTTGCTATGTCATAATATGTGTTTTCTGATGGTCTTAAGCGACCCCTGTGAAAGGACTGTTCGACCCCCAGGTTGAGAACTGTTGCTGTAGTAGGTTCGAGAAAGGGAGAAAGGGTCTCTAACATTGATTGTTTAACCAATTTCTGTGAGTAAATCCTCAAGCATATTGTCACAAGATTCTAAAGTTACACAAATTTGAAAATCTTTATATTTCACCTATCTAATATATTTTCTATCTTTATATGTATTTCTTTACTTCTGACCGTATTTTCTTATATGGGTCTTTAAATGACAATCAATGGCCCATTACAGACAGGCAAAAAGTACGTACTAGGTACGTACTAGGGTTAGGAAAGGGCGTCCTTTCTGGACGCCCTAACCCTAGTAAGTACAAAATGGCGGTGCCCAATCTACATGGGCGCCGCCATTGGGACGTCATGACCGCGTCACCTCCAAATGGAGCGTTGTGGAAGTGATGTCTTGGTGCTCTGAAATGGAGCTCCTTCCAGGTTTGTGTCGCTGGTGCAGCCTTTACACGGCTGTGCCAGCAACACAACTGAGAAAGGGGCCAAGTGGCCCCTTTCTCTTCATCCCCGCCGCTGTCGGGTGTCCTTGGGGCCTGAAGCCCCAAGGACACCCCTTTCCAGGCTGCGGAAAGTGGCGGATTGGGGCCTCAGAGGCAGCTGAGCTCCGATCTGGTGGGGAAAGGGGCGGAAACGGCTGCCCCAAAAGGGCGGTCTGTAAACTGCCAATATATCCTATGCAACTCCCTTCTCACAATTTACCATATATACTCTTCTATAAGTCTAAAAGTTTATGCCCAAAAATTGATCCCAAAATTTCAGGTTGACTTATTTACGGGTCAGTATGATAATGGGATAGCAGCTCTTTCAGATTTCTCCATGCAGTTGGGAGACAGTTTCTTTTTCCCTTGAGTCAAGCAGAAAGAATCCTGGTTGATTAATTGCTGTTAAACAAACAGTCACTCTCCAGCCACCAGCTGCTGCTGTTTGGAGGATGAAGGCTGAGACTAAAGTTGAAACCCTAAGACAAAAAACTTCAATTAGAGCTGCACACATACACACACTGGAGGAGCCTTGAAGTTTTATCCTTGACTTACCCATGGGTCACTGCAAAATTCATAATTTTGGCCCCAAATCCTTCCCTTGACTTATACATGAAGTTGACTTATAGTCGGCTATATACGGTAATACTTAGAGCGAATCTCTGATTGTTCAGCAAAATTATACATGGATTTTTACTGTGCTCTGTAGAAGATGCAAGATTTTCTGATTTTCCTGTCCCCTTTCTTGATACAATCGTAGATATTTCTACTGGCTCTGTGGGTAGATCCAACAACCCAATTTGGGGCATGTAACTGCTAGTTTTCCGGAAGCTTTGTTTTTCATTATCCATGCCATAATAAGCTAATTTTAAGGATAATCCTGTTCCAATTTTTTTCTCCAGTGCCTGTTTAACTTTGGTTCTATGATCCCAAAATTAATTCTCTTTCTTCCACAGGTGTTAATGGATATGTTCCATCAGGATGTAGAAGATATCAGCACACTGACATTATCAGATGAAGAGCCCTCCGCTTCAGGAGAACAAACATATTATGATATTGTGAAGTCATTCATGGCAGAAGTTCGACAATACATAAGGGAGCTAAATCTCATAATAAAAGTGTTCAGAGAACCTTTTATTACCAATCAAAAGCTGTTTTCAGGTCATGTAAGTATTTTACACTTTCCTTATACTTGGAAACAAAGTTCATGGTTTCTTTGGAGTGATTGGCCAGCATGCCCCAGCACACAAAACTGTTTTCAATTCCAGCTTGTTACAACATCCAAAAATGGCCAATGAGTCTGTCAGCCTCTCTGTGCCTTAAGTACGCTTAAGCTTTAAGTAAGGCTTAAGCCCTCTCCCAATGACTCTCATTTACAGGCAGTAAAGTTTGTAGGAAACTTGGAGCCATCATCTAAATATTATCCTTTTTCTTTGTTCCAGCAAGGAGGGAGCCCCTGCTATCATTGCACAATTACCTTGGCAGGCAACATCTTTCCACTGAAAGGAAGTGTAAATTTTCTTCCAGTCCACTTTTTCTGACCTTGTATATTTTATTGTAGTTGCATCATTGTATTTTTTTGACACCAATTTACAAGCTGAACAGATCTGCTGAGAGTTAAAGGCCTTGCTAGCTGAATGGGATCATATGAGGACACTTTATGTCCAGTTAATAATATAAGGATCCACAACTATAACAATATTAAAATACATATTTGTATCTAAGCAATTGTATTAAGCAAATATTGTCTAGGTTTCTTCTGTTTCAAAGCATATGAATACTGATAACAAAGTATTTTAAAATTAACTAATGTCAGTATTGCTGAGCTAAAAGTAAACAAAATAAAAATTTGATTATTCTGAATTTTCTAATGTTTACCTAAAATGTGTAGCTTTTCATAATTTAGTATCTACGTGGCCATTCATACAGTCAAAATACACATATACCTCAGTTAATAAAGCAGATATATTCTTGGGAATTACTTCTCTAACAGAAAATTTTGTACGAGAGGCAGAAATAACATGGAAAGAATAAGGATAGGTTCCTATATCACAAAAAAGGAGCAGCTTTTTTGTTTAGCAGACTATTCAGAACCATAAAGATACACACATAAAATTAAACACCCAGGTCAGGTAAGCATTACATGAGTAAACAAAAACAGCTGGAATCATCTAAAGACCAGTTCAAGGATTCTTCCAAATGGCATTCAGGGATGATATTTTTCTTTCATCAGTGTCCACTTTTCTAATAATTTCTGTTTTGGTAGCCAAACATATGCATGTACAATAATGGATTTGAAAGGTAGCTGCTATTTATCTTGACTGTTGTAAGGAGACACACATGGTTACTTTAGTATCAGCTAGAGTAGAATCTCGATATTTTTTTACTCAAGTCTTATTGCATTGGTTACTATAAAAATGTTTCTGCAGCCCAACACTGGAGGTTTGTGTTTCTCCAGCCTTCTTTCACAATCCTTTCAAATGCTGATATTGCTATAAAAAACCCCTAGGTAGACAGAGGACAAGGAAGAAAGGGGGGGGGGGGGCTGGGCAAGCATTAAAAGATTTTGTAAAAAGAAGCTTCTTTCTCAGAGGCTTTGTTAACTGAGATACGCCTGTATTCTGGTATTGTGAGGTAAATATGGTATATCAATGAAAAGACAAAACTCTTGACATACAGAGAATCTACTTTGTGAAGTGTTACCTCTGTTCCGGACCCCCCCAAGCAAAAACAAAAACTCACAGATATTCATGCCCCATAGGCGTGAATGGGGGGATGCCCCATTTTAACCCTCTCCTTTGCTCCTCGTGAGTAAGTGAGGATTGCAGATCTAAAGTGCACACAAATGGAGGGGCAACTGTAAATGTTGCATGCTGTAGTGGTCTGAGCTACAGCTCTGGAGACCAGGCTTCAAATCCCAGCTGGGCCATAGAAACCCACTGTGAGACCTTGGGCAAGTCACACACTCTCAGCCTCAGATAACCTGTGATAGGGTCACTTAAGGGTCATTTTAAGTTGGAAACAAACTTGAAGGCAAGTCTCGAGGACCAGATGAACTACATCCAAGGGTATTAAAAGAATTGGCAAATGTAATATCTGAGCCATTGGCAATAATCTTTGAAAACTCCTGGAGAACAGGAGAAGTCCCAGCAGACTGGAGGAGGGCAAACGTTGTCCCCATCTTCAAAAAAAGAGGATCCCAACAATTATCGTCCAGTTAGTCTGACATCAGTATTAGGAAAGATTCTAGAGCAGCTCATTAAACAGAGAGTCTGTGAACATCTAGAAGGCAATGCTATAATCACAAAAAGTCAACATGGGTTTCAGAGAAACAAGTCATGCCAGACAAATCTGATCTCTTTCTTTGATAAAATTACCAGCTTGGTAGATGAAGAGAATGCTGTGGATATAGTATATCTTGATTTCAGTAAGGCCTTTGACAAGGTTTCCCATGACATTCTTGCAAACAAGCTTGTAAAATGTGGACTAGACAAGGCAACTGTTCTCAGCAATGGCTCCTTTTCATCCTGGAGAGAAGTGACCATTAGGGTCCCACAGGGCTCTGTCCTGGGGCCAGTGGTACTCAACATCTTTATCAATGACTTGGATGACAGAATTGGGGGCATACTCATCAAATTTGCAGATGACACCAAATTAGGAGGAGTAGCTAATACCCCAGAGGACAGTATCAAGATTCAAAATTACCAGAATAGATTAGAAAGCTGGGCCAAAGCTAAAAAATTGAATTTCAACACAGAGAAATGTAAGATACTGCACTTAGGGCAGAAAAATAAAATGCACAGATATAGGATGGGGGGCACCTGGCTGAATGAAACTACATGTGAAAGGGATCTGGGAGTCCAAGTAGACCACAAGTTGAACATGAGTCAACAGTGCGACGCGGCAGCTAAAAAGGCCAATGCGAATTTAGGCTGCATCAATAGAAGTATAGTGTCTAGATCACGGGAAGTAATAGTCCCACTCTCCTCTGCTCTGGTCAGACCCCACCTGGAATACTGTGTCCAGTTCTGGGCACCACAGTTCAAAAAGGACATTGAGAAACTGGAGCGTGTCCAAAGGAGAGCAACTAAAATGGTGAAGGCTCTGGAGGCCATGCCCTATGAGGAACACATTAGGGAGCTGGGGATGTTTAGCCTGGAGAAGAGAAGGTTAAGAGATGATATGATAGCCCTGTTTAAATATTTGAAGGGATATCATATTGAGGAGGGAGCAAGCTTGTTTTCTGCTTCTCCAGAGACTAGGATACGGAGCAATGGATGCAAGCTCCAGGAAAAGAGATTCCACCTCAACATTAGGAAGAACTTCCTGACAGTAAGGGCTGTTCAACAGTGGAACACACTCCCTCGGAGGGTAGTGGAGTCTCCTTCCTTAGGGGTCTTTAAACAGAGGCTGGATGGCCATCTGTCGGGGATGCTTTGATTGAGATTTCCTGCATGGCAGGGGTTGGACTGGATGGCCCTTGTGGTCTCTTCCGACTCTACGATTCTATGAACACTGACAATTAAAGTTTATTATATGTGATGCTTCAGTATTATTTCCTAGACTCTTCATGAAGTATGCAAACTTTAATCTTCTGTAATACATTCTGACTAGCAGTAATTATTATAATTTTGTGTTGATCTTAAATCCCATCTACATTTATTAATTATCAATCCATTCATTTTTGCAGGATGTTGAAAATATATTCAGCCGCATATCAGATATTCATGAGCTTAGTGTGAAACTGTTGGGCCATATTGAAGACACAGTAGAAATGACAGATGAAGGCAGTCCCCATCCTTTAGTAGGAAGCTGTTTTGAAGATTTAGCTGAGGTATGTTGCAGTAATTATAGGCATTTTCCCCATGCTTTTGTAGTTTACATAAATAGTTATCATGCATATAAATCAAATATCTGATGCTTTATTAACAGGATTTTCTATTGACTGAAAGATTGCACTGCTTGAACTATAAGGATAGTTACTTTTTATATAGCAGATGATTGTTGGAAAATCTGTGTTTCTTCCCAAAGTCTTATTATATAAAACATAGCAGAATTCCAGTACACAGTTGTAATGGTTCTGATCTTTGTTCCTCTCCAGTGTACCTTCCTTCTTTCCCTTCTCAGCCATTATCATCATTTCATATTACATCTGTGTCTAGTTCTGCACACCACACTTTATATATAGAATATAGACAAATTAGAAAGGGCTCAAGAACTAAATATGCTTAGCCTGAAGAAAATAAAACGCCAGGGGAGGGTATGATAGTATTCTTGAAGTGTCTCCAAAGCCCTCACAAAGAAGAAGGTGGAAATTTTTGTCTGATGCCCCAAAACTGAGACTGAATATTGTTGGCTTACGTTAAAGAAGGATGATTTTGGTTGTACAGTCGGCCCTTCTTATACACAGATTGTTTATACACAGATTGAAGCATCCATGGTTTGAAAATGTTCCAAAAAAAGTAAAAATTTCAAATATCAAAACTTGATTTTCCATTTTTTTTATAAGGGACACCATTTTGCTATGTCATTATAGTTAATGGGACTTGAGCATACACTGATTTTGTTATCCATGGGGGATCTTGAAACCAAACCCGAGCGTATAACAAGGGTCCACTGTATTTTTAATGAATTTTTAAATAGTAAAATCAGACAGACAGTGGAACCAATTAGTGGAGTGATATTAACATTGGCTAGCTATTTGTTGCAAGTGAAAGTATACACCAGATATGGATACCAAAAGGAATAAGACTGATATGGACAGATTCAAGGGATGTCCAAAGCAGGATTTCTTACAAATAGACTGGTTCAGAAACCAAATTCTCCTGAAGATCCATTAATCTGGTTTTGGAAGGTTGTGTATTGCCAAAAGCTGAAACATTTCTCTCTCAACCTTCCCTATAAGGAAGCAGCAAAGTGGAGGAAAGAGGGTGTAGTTTTGTGCCCATCTCTGGCAAGAACAGCCAATCTCTTCCTTATCCACTCTTGTGTCAGATAATGGGGAGAAATGGAATGGAACATTCAATAAATAGATCCCAGACATTAAGTTTGCTTGATCTTTCAGATAAACCACTGGACTTAGCAATGCAGTGGTAACGAAAACAACAAGTACAGGATTGATGTTAAATATTCTGACTGCCTAGCACCATCCAACAACTGTGTTCTCTACCAACGGAGGTTGCCAAACCATCTTTGCAGAGAGCCCCTAGTAGATTCCCGTATTGTAATTTAGTCTAGATATGACCAGTGCAGCACTAACTGAGGCAAGGCTTGGTCTTGCTAGATAATATCATAGCTGGTATACCAGTTTACATGGGGAAGATTCATTCCCAGTCACCAATTCTAGTTATACTTCCATACACAGTTCAAGTCCAGGAGAATTCCAAACATTTAACCTCATAGGGAATGCAGTCTCATCCAAAATAGATCACAGATCTTCATTCAGGCTGATCAGTTTTCTCATCCACAATACCCCAATCTTGTCTCAGTTTAAGTTTCAGTATGCTTACCTTCATCAGTCTTGAAATTACCTCCAGCCAACTGTTAGTAGTCAGAATTGTTTAATGGCAAACTTAACTGATAATTCCGCCAACTGGCTAAAACTCCTGGTCTTGGATAATAGCCATAGGCTTGTTACAGACTGCCAAAATAAAGCTGCTTCGGGTCTCTTTGGAGGTATGCTGTTTAAATTGATTGATTGAAATTTTATTTATATACTGCCGTTCCTATGATCACTATGCTATTTAAATGATGCGTGCATCCTAAGACTCTGGAAGCTGCACCAAAGCTGCACTCCAGTGCTTAGGAATGGAATGTGGCTTTGGCGCAACCTCTGGTCCCATGCATCATTTAAATAGCATACCTCCAAAGAGACCCAAAGCAGCTTTATTTTGGCAGTCTGTAACAGGCCATAGTTAAATGTTTTAAGTCAGGAGTAAATAGCTTTCAGACTTGAAGCATTTGATTTGTTTTTTATTAGATTCCCCAACTCAAGCTTGAGCCAAAAGACATAGAATAGCATTCCATAGATTTGAGGGTCATTGATTGCATTGTTAAGGGCCTTCAACATAAAAACCCACTTCTGGCTACCCTAAGCATCCTTGATTTCTACAGTATAATTTTGGTGGGGAATTAATTAAGAATTAGCATCTCCTGGTGAACTGCTGCAGATCATCCAGAGATCTGTTAATAGATCCAAATCTACCCATCCCGGTTTAAATCAGCCTTGTAAATACTAATCAAAATGTTGACATTCAGAACTTCACTCCAAGAGTGTTTCTGTTTGTGACATTGCAAAGTAACCACTTCTGGTTTCCTGATACTTTTCCTCAGTAGATAACTTGAATTTGAGCCTCCAAGTCCTAATTTTTAGGTTTGAGAATATAACTTGGATTTGTATACTTCCATTTCTCTTTAAAGTGGGTTCATTTCTACACTTACTCTTGAATGGTAAGCCCCATACTTAAGCTTCATTGGATTTATTGTAGTTGGAACTATCAGTAGTATGAAAGTCTCTGCTATAGTTTCATTCTCTAGGTGGCATGGACAAGCAATTCACAAAATTGGGTTATTTCCCCAAGTGCCAGCAAATGTTGCAGTTAGTCTCAAAGCCTTAGATTGTGGATCACTTATCCTAGCTATCCCAGCATGACTCCTCATGGTAAATACCAGTTTCTCATTCTAGATATCATTGGAAACTGGATGGGGGGGAAAAATAAAAGAAAGTGGATGAGGAAGGGGAGATTGCAGTATATTGTTGAGGCTACAAGTCCTGCTTTGTTGGTTTAAGTTCATGACATTGGAACTAAACTCTTGGGTGTCTATAGTTGGTTGAAGGGGAAAGTTTCATTGCAGTGTACAGGTTTCCCAGTGAAATACTTGGATTTATATGTGAGTCTTATATTTGCAACTTTAAAATAATGTCAAGGGAAGTAATAGTGCCACTCTATTCTGCTTTGGTCAGATCCCACCTGGAATATTGTGTCCAGTTCTGGGCACCACAATTCAAAAAGGACATTGAGAAACAGGGGCGTGTCCAAAGGAGACGAGTAAAATGGTGAAGGGTCTGGAAACCATGTCCTATGAGGAGCTGGGGATGTTTAGCCTGGAGAAGAGAAGGTTAAGAGCTGATATGATAGCCCTGTTTAAATATTTGAAGGGATGTGATATTGAGGAGGGAGCAAGCTTGTTTTCTGCTGCTCCAGAGAACAGGACCCGGAACAATGGATGCAAGCTCCAAGAAAAGAGATTCCACCTCAACATTAGGAGGACCTTCCTGACAGTAAGGGCTGTTCAACAGTGGAACACACTCCCTCGGAGTGTAGTGGAGTCTCCTTCCTTGGAGGTCTTTAAACAGAGGCTGGGTGGCCATCTGTCAGGGATGCTTTGATTGAGATTTCCTGCATGGCTAAGGGTTGGCTGGATGGCCCTTGTGGTTTCTTCCAGCTCTATGATTCTATCATTCTAATGTTTGAGTCTACTAAAATATTCTGTAATTCTTTGTTTAGGAACTCGCATTTGATCCTTATGAATCATATACTCAAGATATTTTACGAACAGGCTTTCATGACCATTTTCTTAGCCAGCTATCAAAACCTGGGGCAGCATTCTATTTGCAGGTATGTGAAGTAGTACAATGAACACTGGAGATGTTGTTGCAATAAGTGTTGTTCATAAGATTGAAACAATTTTTATATTTCCAGTCTATAGGAGATGGTTTTAAAGAAGCTGTTCAGTATGTTTTACCAAGGCTACTTCTAGTTCCTGTTTACCACTGCCTTCACTATTTTGAAGTTTTAAAGGTAAGAAGAAATCTATCCCATCTATTATTGTAAAAGTTATTTGTATAAACACTGTCACTTATACATGGTTAGGAAAAGGCCAGTTTTTCTTTCTGGTGATAGTTTCTCATAGTGCTACTTCACAGATCAGCAAACTCCAGACAAGAAGGCTGAAACTCTGTCATGTGTAAGCAGAATACATGATATATGTCCATTAAAGTAAAAAAGAATAGAAAAAAACCTTTTAATTTTAGTGAAAGACTAGAATTTCTGTTACCACATTTTATAACTTGAGTGTAAATATACATAGTTTAAAAGCTTGTCTGTGCTTTTGCAGTTACTTTACCTAGACATTAGATGGTGTTGTTGTATACCCACTGATTGTATAGAGTTTAGTAGTCAAAGAATCTTGCTGCAGAAGCAAGTATGCATTAAAAATACAACTGGTTCAACCTCAAATTATTATTATTATTATTATTATTATTATTATTATTATTTATATAGCGCTGTAGATTTGCACAGTGCTGTACATAAAAACAACAAATATGAAAGAGTAAACCTGCCTATGGCGTACAGTCTAAGAAATGATAGGATAATACAAATAAAACACATAGCAATACAGGAAATGGTTCAATAAAACAGGCAACAAAAAGAACATCAGATAGCAAGTGACAATCACACAATGTCTGGGAACGCTTCTCTGAACAGGATGGTCTTCAACTCCGTTTTGAAGCTGGTTAAAGAAGTGATGGCCCTTGCTCGCGAGGGAAGAAGGTTCCAGGAGTGAGGGGCAGCAAGTGAAAAGGGGCGAATCCTAGATGGGGGCAGAGGAAATCTTGGGCTGGGACAGCCGACTTTGACTACGTGAATGGAGGGCCCTAGTGGGAAGGTGAGGAGAAAGGTCTGATGGGGGGGCCAGCCCATGGAGGGCTTTAAATGTCGCCAGCAGAAGCTTGTACTGAATACGGAAAGGGAGGGGGAGCCAGTGAAGGGATGCCAACAAAGGAGAGATATGGTCAGAGTGGTGGACAGAAATTAAAGGACGGAGGTGAGAAAGAGGAAGCCCAGCCAGGAGGATGTTACAGTAATCAAGTTGTGAGACCACTAGGGCATGGACCAGGATCTTGGCAGTAGAGGTGGAGAGATATGATCAGATTTTGGCAATGTTGTATAAAAAGAATCTACAAGCCTTGGCTGTGGTCTGGATCTGAGGGATACACGACAGAGAAGAATCAAAGATAAAACCAAGACTGCGGGCTTGCTGAACTGGTTGAATAGAAATGTTGTCCACAGAGACAGAAAAGGAGTGTTGAAGGGTGGACTTAGGAGGAAAGACAAGAAGCTCCGTCTTGGACATGTTGAGCTTCAAACGCCGATGGCGCATCCACTGCAAGACAGCTGTGAGACAAGACGAAACTTGCTGTTCAAGCCTTGGAGAAAGGTCAGGGGTGGAAAGATACAACTGGGTGTCATCGGCATACAGATGGTAGGAAAAACCAAAAGAGCTAATGAGTTTACCTAAGGACAGTGTGTAGAGAGAAAACAGAAGGGGACCCAGAACAGAGCCCTGGAGAACTCCAACAGATAAGGAAATGGAGGATGAAGTCTGACTACCTGTGACCACTGCAAAAGATCTGTCTGACAAATAAGATCTAAACCAGTGGAGAACAGAGTCTGAGAACCCAAGGTCAGAGAGTATATCAACTAGAAGGCTGTGATAAACGGTGTCAAAGGCTGCAGACAAATCAAGAAGGATGAGAACAGAGTAAAGGCCATTAGCCTTGGCCCGTAAAAGGTCATTCGAGATCTTAGTGAGAGCTGTCTCTGTAGAATGCCTTGGGTGGAAACCAGACTGAAAGGGATCGAGGATGGAGTTGGCTTCAAGAAACTCAAGACAGCGAGAGTAAACAACCCGTTGACATAACCTTTTCATAATATCTGCACTGTCAAGTAATCCACAATGTTTATCCATCTATATTTTTAAAATGTGCAAGTGTCTTAACTTGTTCTGCTCCAAAACTTCAGTGTGTACCTCTTCTGTAGGACATGAGGATTTAATTTCAAAATTTGGTGTGTGTGTGTCTGTATTTATACACCCTTTGTATCTTAAATTTAGTTTTGTAGCTAGTGCACTGATATTGGGTGAATCATAGTATTTCTCAATTTCTTCATTTGAGCCTGAGTTTCTTGCAATAATATTTCTGTAATTATTTTTCTTTCTGGAGTTTGTGTTTCATACCCCAGAACTAAAGCAAAACACTGTGTTGGGTTTTCTTCCTACTTTCTCTAGCCTAAATCTAAAATGTTAAGGCTTTTAAAAAAAAGACTGTCAGTTGGCATAATTAATTTCATGCTGTTACTTCCCTTTTAGCAGACTGTTCTTTCTCCACTATTCCTTCCTTATAAAAAATACTACAGATTTCACAAAAATTCTAGATTCCAACATATACAAAACATTTTCTTTGGCATTCTCATTAACAATACCATTATTTCTTATCCATAAAGATTCTTTATTTTGTATGTTAAAGAAAATATAAAAATTCATAAATTATCCAGTCATATAATAGTGGGGGTTTTTGGTTTGGTGTTTTGTTTTTGTTTGTTTTTTTGTTTGTTTTTTGTTTTTATTTTTTTGGTGAAGTATAGTCATAATGGCTTTCAGCAAGAGAGGCTTGAAGTGACTGTATAAAGGTTAAAGACAATACATGGTTTTGCAGTAAACTTCCATGATCACACTAGAATACATTTTTCATAGGTAATTTTTTTTTAATTCAGAAGGTAGAAGCTAAAGGTCCTGCTTACACAAAGACCTTTCCATTTGCATGGGAAGTGGTCATAAATTTTCCTCACCTTCTGCAGTATCTTGTGCTCCTTAAAAAGCTCTCTGAATGGCCTTCCATCTTCCAAAGCAAGTTTTTTGACTGCAGAAGCAAGGGAACAGGCAGATTTACCCCTACACAAAAGGAAGTGTTTGCTAATGCAACAAGATCTTTGGCTCAAAGCATATTTTTCATATTGCTGTGTTACACAAGCAGAAAATTGAACACCTACATTAGGGAAATCATAAGTGCTATAGATAGCTGACCTACACTTCTGTTTATCACTGCCTATTACCCTACTTCAGACAGCTACTACATGTACAAAATAACTAGAAAGCATGATACATGTGTTCTGTTCTGGGAATGCATTTACTAACAGGTAGTGACTGTTCAATGAATCATGTAGGATTGCATTGAGCACATGCACATTTGAATATTTAAGGTGTTGGTATACTTCCCTTTCTAAAATCTTATCTTAAAGCAGTTTACAATCTTACTTAAAACATAAGAATATACTGTCATAATTCAGAGTCACTATAGTATAGTGCTTTGAATATTGGACTGTGACTCTGGAGACCAGAGTTCGAATCCCCTCTGGGCCATGGAAACCTTGGGTAAGCTATACTCTCTCAACCTCGAAGGAAAGTAAAGGCAAAACAACCAAAGAAAAACCTCCGAACAAAACTTGCCAAGAAATCCATGTGATAGGTTCACCTTAGGGTCGCCATAAGTCCAAAATGATTTGAAGACACAAAACAGCAACACTTTGTGGTATGGACAAAAAAGTTCAATTTTGTTCTCATAGACTAATATGCCTTTGTCCGTGTGTTTCTTGTGTTTCCCACATGCCCTGCCAACAGTCTTGGAGCTGAATATTTGGGATTGTCCTGTTTTTATCATTATAACAGACCTATGTGGTGCCTAGGAAGATGTTTTATACAGAGTTAGATTCTTGGTGCTGTTACCTCTGTCATGTCTACACTGACTGGCAGCAGCTCTGGGGTTTCAAGAAATAGTTTTTCTCAGCCCTGTCTGAAGGTTTTAAAAAGCTGGATGGCAGACTTCTCAGGCTTCTTTATAATACTATACTTAACAGAATCACAGTTTTCCATTCACAACACATGATGTTAACTGCCATTAAGTCAACTTCAACTTAACAGTGACACTATAAATAAAAGACCTCCATGTCACCTCCATATCACCAACAACCCCCCTCAGGTCTTGCAAAGTCAGGGCTCTGGCTTCCTTGACTGGGTCTATTCATCTGTATCACAGCACATATCTTGTTCCATATCCAAGTTATCTGTGTAAGAGAAGCCAAAGTTAACAATTTCTATCTCATCTCTGAATCCTTTGGAAGGACATAAAATTTTGAATAGGCTTCTTGTATTCTTCTTATTCAAGACTGTTATTCTGTGGTCTGTCAATTTGTTAATGTCATTACTATGGGAAGGACAGTACTTGCCACTTAAGGATGAAATCAGATTTGTAAACTTATATAGAACCATAAACTATTTTTCTTCTTGCACTCACAGCAATTAGAAGAAAAAAGTGAAGATGAAGAGGACAAAGAGTGTTTGAAACAAGCAATTACAGCTCTGCTTAATCTTCAGAGTAGTATGGAAAGAATATGCTCCAAAAGTCTTGCAAAGAGAAGGCTTAGGTAAACATATTTCCGCTTTCCTCCCTGTTTTTTAGCTCTGGACTGCTGTGTTATAAATTCAGGCTTTCCAGTTTCCTCTTTCAGTAAACAATGGACAAAGTAGTTTGTGACAAGCCTACTTTTTCAGAGGAAGTGACATCAAAGTCCAGATAGCTATTGTTTCAAAGTTCTCCAATGTGTGTGTGCCCTTCACACTTCTAGTGAATGCATCTTGAGAATTTACTGGTAAGCAGAAAGAAAAATAGCTTTTCATTAGCTTTATAGAAACAAAAGTATCTTGCAGATACATTTAAAATGTAAAATGTTTGACAAATTTTCATGCAAATTCATGTTGTGGTGACTAGTACAGTTTATGCTGTCATTAACTAAATAAGAGTATGATGTCAGATTTTTGTTTAAGGTGTTCACAATATTTGTTTTAAAAAACAATAATTTACACTATGCAATACAATAAAAATTGATATGGCTAAACAGGAATGTTCACTCAGGTAGTGCACTTTTTAAAAAATTTGAAGTTATCTTGTGGAATTCATATTCCTATAACCTCTCTAGCTTAATATTTAGCAGAGAAACATGCATTAGTGGTTTTTTTGTGCTGATATATATGTGTGAATTTCTATTATTGCATGTGAATGTTACCATATTAATAATGTCTTGCTCCTCTTTCAAAGTGAATCTGCATGCCGTTTCTACAGTCAACAAATGAAAGGGAAGCAGCTTGCAATCAAGAAAATGAATGAAATCCAGAAGAACATTGATGGATGGGAGGGTAAAGACATTGGACAGTGCTGCAATGAATTTATAATGGAGGGGACACTCACACGTGTGGGTGCCAAGCATGAAAGACATATATTTCTCTTTGATGGGTTAATGATTTGTTGTAAGTCAAATCATGGCCAGCCGAGGCTGCCTGGTGCTAGCAATGCGGAATATCGTCTGAAAGAAAAGTTTCTCATGCGAAAGGTACAGATCAACGATAAAGATGACACTAATGAATACAAGCATGCCTTTGAAATCATTTTAAAAGATGAGAACAGTGTTATTTTTGCTGCTAAATCGGCTGAAGAGAAAAACAACTGGATGGCAGCCTTGATCTCTTTACAGTACAGAAGCACCTTGGAACGCATGTTGGATGTAACAATGTTACAAGAAGAGAAGGAGGAGCAGATGAGATTTCCAAGCCCAGAGCTTTATAGGTTTGCAGAACCTGATTCTGAGGAGAATATTGTTTTTGAAGAGAATATGCAGCCAAAATCAGGAATCCCTATAATCAAGGCCGGAACGGTTGTTAAACTGATAGAGAGACTTACATACCACATGTATGCTGGTAAGGAATATTTCCAGGTCTCTAAAATACCTAAATTCCTTTTTTTAACCTGTTTTTCGTTAACTCATAGAATCATCAGGGAATTATATAGGGAATTACACAGTGTTGGTCTCAGTAGCAACTTGTAACTATAAAGTGTTATGCTTCGAATAATCTTAAGGAAAGGCTTTTTGTAGCTGTTGAGTGATAATGGTTGTAGGTGCATCTGCCTAGTAGTTTGGATGCTGAATCATTTAAGTCTGAGATAAAGAAAAAGAAGCTTGATTATTTAAACTTATCATCAGTATTTCAAAATTAATAAGCCTGTAGTTTTCTCCTTTGGGGAAGAAAACGTGCTCAGTTTAAAACTGCATGCAGTGCTTGTAAGCATCCAGAAGGATTAACAGATATTATCAGACTCATTTATCACATGTATATTCTTCAGCAGCAACCTGCTTACAGATAGATGACACTTTAAATAAAGCAACTATTAAACCAGGGAGATAGTATTTTTTTCCAAATGCTCTTCACACATTTTCACTATAGAATGGACTATGCTGCCAGAAGAGAAGGAATTCATTTTTTACTTTTTTGTAATGGAGCAAATGTAAGCATGTAAGGAATATATCAATTTAGTTTTTAATAAACATAGATATATATGTGTTTTGCACCATTTGGGCCAGATAGAATGAAAGCTGGTCACTGTCAATTGCAGAAAATAATTTGAAATTGTAATTCATTAGTTAAGTGCAGAATCAAGTACTTTGACTTACAGGTTTCTAACCTTGTTAATCTACATTTTAATTTCCTATCTTGCTTTCTTTTTAATGTGCCTTGTTTATAAAAAAAAATATTAAAAACTGTCAAATGTTGGATAAGCACTTTCTCAAAGGGGAAACAAGAAGGACAGATGCAGGACAAAGAAACACTTTGATCCTGAAATTATGTCTTGAAGTGCTGAGTGTTTGAGAGTAGTGGAGTGTGCTGATGTGCAAGCAGTCTTATATTAGATAATTGTTTCTTTGCTACCTTTTGGTGTCATGTTCAGTTTCAGAAAATGAAAGTAACTCCATGGATGTGGACTACAGGAACATAAACTAAACTTGCCTCTTTTCTCATCCTCAACAAAAAATGTTCACAATGCTTTGTCTGTTCTGTGAAACAAACATTTTTGAGCCCAAGCAATCTAAATTCTCTTCTTAAGAAAGCATGATTTTTTTTTTGTAAATTACGAAAGCTCCATATTACTGTTATTTTACTATAAATTTGTGCACTTTATTGGGGCCTTGATTGCTATAGGACAAGAAATAATACTTATTAACCTTTATTTATGAAGCGCTGTAAATTTACTTAAGCCTTTTGCACCCAACCACTAAAAGTCTTATTCAGCCATTGCTTTGGCTTTTGATATTCTAGCAAGGTTTACTGATGTAACCTCAAATATTTTGTATAATCATAATGGTTAGAAATAAGCTTAAAATGAAAATAGATTCCAAGAAAACTGAATTCTGCCCCTACTATAATTCTTTCATACTTGCAGAATTTCAGCATTTATGTGGGCTCATGGAATTCCTATGAGAAAATGTACCTGCTTTTCCAGTCATTTTCCAGTCCTTCCTTTTCCATTAATATGCCAAGTGGTCTCTTCCAACTCTATGGTTCCAGGGACGTAGCCAAGGGGAGGGTTCTTGGGTCCAGACCCCCCCCTTCAATTAGAAAAATGAATGGTGTGTGCTGCTGCGCCGCCGTACCCAAGCCCCATTATAATGGGGGCACTTAGGCGGCCCCCCCCCCCCCCCAATTCCTAAAATCCTGGCTACGTCCCTGATGGTTCTATGATTCTATTTGCTAAAATGGATGGTCCTGCTTTCCCTTCTTTATTCTTTCAGCTTTCTTTCTCTTTTAACTGTTGATGTTGTGTATTACCATGTGTCCATCTTCTAGTTCTTGGGCCACACCCAGATTGCTACCTATTTTATCTATATGTGAGATATGAGAGAATGGCCACATGACTAGTGCAGCATGTGGTGAGACTTAATGAAAAATGTGTTATGATCCCTCTTGGCAGCAATATCATATATATGAGAGTGATGGAATTAGTTGCTTACCACTGCTATCTTCATGCTGTCCTTGATTATGTATTCCTGCATGTCCGAGGGTCATCCTTGATGGCCCTTGTGGTCTCTATGCTTCTGTGAAGTACAGTCACACACACCCCACACACACATTTGCGGCTTTGACTTTTGTGGATTTGATTAATAAGTTCACTCTAGGAATCACTAGGTTCTTCAGGGAAATTCTATGGGAAGTTGACCTCAGATTTGCACTGGAGGACCTAGAGGTTCCTAGAGAAAACACTTCTCTAGGCATTAGTAGGTTCTCCTCTAGCAGCTGTTGACTATTGAGTTGCATTTGGAAGACTTGGAGATTGCTGGAGAGGTGTTCCCTTAGGCAAAAAGAATAGTGGGTTTTTTTTATTTGCGGTTTTTCCGCATTCATAGGGGTCCTTTACCCCTAAACCCAGCAAATGTGTAGGGACCACTGTATTTATGTAAACCTCAGATGATACTGTGATCCTGCAAATTATAGCTACCATGCATAAATTAGGGTACTCTGCTTTACAAGTTAATTTGAGCGTGCATAGAGACTCAGGAATTCTTCCAATAGGTGATAGTTATTCTCCCAACAAGTGATAGAAAAATCTGCAAGCAAGGCAGCTCCAGATAAATTACTTTTTCTTTGGTTGAAACCCAGGGATGTCAAATGCAGAGCAAATATGAATTCTCATTGACTTTTGCACTAGACCAGAAAGAGCACTTCATCTTTGCTTTTCATCAGTCCTAGTCTTGAGAGGGTCTTTGCCTTTTAAAGAACTAGTCATTTTTTTCCTCTACAAAAATGCAGCATGATTATTTTGGTATCAAATAAAAATTTCTTCAGTCCCTAAATGGGGGGGGGGGATACTTGTGAAAAAATAAGTCCAGCAGTACCAAAAAATAAAAACGGTTTTCTTTTTTTTAGTGTTCTTGCTACATTGTGTTAAGCAGCACTTGTACATAAATGGGTGGGGACAGGAAGTTAGTATTCTACAGGAGAACTTCCTCTTTGGAGAGGTATTTTTTAAGTATTCATTGGCCATCTGTCCCAATTTGACTGAATTATAAACATTTGAATGTAACAGTACAAACACAGTCTTGATCTTAAACTACTAGTAGTGAAGATTTTGAAAGTGGCAGTCAAGTGTCCTTAACATATGTCTAGGATCATGTGCGGTTCCCCTACATAAAATTTAAGTTTTTAAAATATGAATTTTGACTACCACACCAAAGTCTCATTAGTTGTAGGTATTGTAAACAAGGAAATGGGCTGGATCTATTTTTTAAACTCCTGATTGTGATCTCTGGAGTGGTCTCTAAAGTACGGGCTTTATATCTAAACAGCACTTTGTGGAAGAGAGTTTCAAAAGCTCAGCAACTTGGCAGGAACCCCTCCTCCTCCATCGGCATGCATATTCTTCTACAGCATGTTCTTACTATTCCCCCTGAGTTCCTTTTCAGTTGCTAAGCTGATGATTGGACTGATAACTGTACCTGAGATGCATAAAGAATTCTCCCATTACTTTTCAATCCCTGAAAGTCAGACTTGCAACATGTCAAATCATATATAATTCATCATCACTTTTGCATGGTAATACAAGATACAGTATTCTCCTACAAAAGGCAGGTTTGGTTGCTCTGATTTATGGGATACATGTTTTCATACTGCTCTTCAGCATTCTTAGCGTAATTTCCAGTTAGCTTTATAAATTTCCAATTACATGTTGTAGCTTTAAGCTATCCATCCCACTAGGATTTTTCTAAGACAGTGGCAGTTGTTGGTGTTCACATGTAACTATAGTGTATCTCTGGCTCTCCCTACTTAGATGACTGGCTGTTGCTGATTCATTCCCACGCTTCCTTTGTCCTTTGTGCCTTCGGGTTCTAGGCTTTTGTTTTAAGGAGAGAACATGACAGTTGATTATTATAGATAAGGCAGTTCTTAGTTCTGATCTGATCCTGACCAATGGAGTAGACATTTTGACTGTGTTTGCCATCAGCATTCAGCTCTTTTCAGGCCTAATGGTAGTCATGACTACTGTAGTGCATTTCATCCACTTCTGTAACCAACTTCTCCACAAATGGATTATCAGATCATTTGACAATAGCCTAGTTCTTTGCAGAAACATTCTGAATATCCTAGAACACATAACCAAATTCTTGGCATGGTGGATTTGACTGGGACATCTGATAGGATATGCGTTTCCCCTGGTAGTTTCTGCATGTATGCAAATAATGAATATCTTGCTAACAGGCTGGGTGTGATAATGTCGAAGTTTATGCATTTGCGGTTGATTAGCTTCAGTAGAAAAGTATTTTTTTGCCAAGTACTATATGAAACTGGCAAGACCACCTCTGGCCTAAGAAAACCTTAAAATCAGTGGGATTACCATAAGTCAATAGGTGAAGGCGCGCACGCACACACACACATATATACACACACAGTGCGCCCTTTTTTACATGGGGGATTCGTTCTGCCGCCCCCCCCCCCCGCGTACACTGCGTATGCTCGAGCCCCGTTGAAAATAATGGGGCTTGTGCATGGCGCAGCAGGACACGCACGCCACAGACGCATGCCCCATTGTCTTAATGGGATGCACCGCCACGCGGGCTCCCTTGCAGCTTTTTATGCTGAAAGCAACGTATTGTTCATCCGTGTATGACGCGGGCACACTGTGTGTGTGTCCTCAAGAGACTCCTTTTGGCATACACAGGTCAGATGGAGACAGGCAAAACTACCACAATGTTTTACTTGAATAAGCAGTCCCAAATACTTCTGAACATCACAGTTGACATTTGTCACTGTTGTTTTAATGGTAAATTTTCTTGGTAACAATAACAATTCACATAATGGACCATACCAATGTGCATATAGACAAAGTGAGGGGCAAAACAGACTGCCGCTTTCCCCCGTCATCCAAGGGGCTTCAGAGCGTGGCGTTTTGACACCACATGCTCTGAAGCTGCCCGGGAGTAGGCTTTATGCTGCCCTGTTATCCACATATGGTTGGCTTCTGGGTGCTCCGGAAGCGTGGCCGGTGCAAAAAGAAGCAGCAATTTTCAGCTTCTTTTTGCACTGGCAAAAGGCAAATTGGGGCTGCAGCATTGCCGTGGCCCCAATCTGGCTTTCTCAAGGGCGGGTTCAAGCTTCCCCTTTGGGGTGGTCTGTTTCGCCCCTAAGTTGAAATTTATCAGAATACCATATGTGAAGACTCTACTATGTGGTAGTGTGTCATCTTTTCTGACCATGTCATTCCTGAAAATGAATGTATTTCTGCTTTACCACAACCACCAGTTTGGAGTGAATAGCCCTCCTCCAACCACCATCTTGAGGGGGAGAGAGGCCAGGCCTGGAAGACAAAGAGCCCTCCTCCAACCACCATCTTGAGGGGGAGAGAGCTTGCAATTTTTTGTATTTTTTGCAATTTTACGTACACCACTATGATCTTGCGGATAGCGGTCCTAATATAAAAATTATTACATATTATTATTATTATTATTATTATTATTATTATTATTATTATTATTAGGTAGTGATCACCTTTTAGTGTTGAACAAAAAAGCCCACTTCTCTTTCTCACCACAAGAGCTCTGGCAGAAATCAAGAAGTATAGGGTGAAAGACTCACTGTTGTGTTTTGGTATCCATGCCAGTTGCAAGGTCTGCTTCTTATGATGATATCCCAGCATATTCAAGCTCCCTCAGAGGCCATATCTGATAATGCCAAGGTGCATTGCTTCTCTTCCCAGTATCCCAGCACTGCAGGTTGCTACACCATTCTGATCTGGCAGACCTGGCAGTACAGCTTCAGTCTCTACCTTCCCTAGGTACCTTTCTTTGCATACAAAATCTGATAGACCCTTTCTGTTTATTTTACCCAGTGTACTGGTTTTGTTGACAGTTTGTGTATAAATGAAACAGAAGTGGATTCAGAACAATAGCTACTGATGGAGCATGGGCCATTTTGAATTACTGACCTTTCAGTTCAATGCAGGCAGTGCTCAAGGACTTTCATATGTCTTCTCATATGATTGCTTTTCCTCAGAGTTCTATGTATGGTACAGATTCCTTTCCAGTTCCTGATTTGATGCCTTTACTTTTAAAAGTACTTTCAACTTTTCCTCTTGTAGGGTTTTTCTGTTCTATTTATAAGCTTTGATATGTTGAATGCTTGTGCGTCAGCATAGTGTCCATTTCCTCTCTTAAGGCATTGAGGAGTGATTATTTATTATTATTTAGACATTGTTTTTAGCTCTTAAAATGCTTGTGTTAAGGAGATATTTATCACATAGACTTCCTGCTCAGCTATGTGTGTGTATTTTTAACTCAGTTGGCTATTTGAAATTATTTATTTTCTAATCTTTGTTTGGAATTTATAATACAGCAAATTCAGGTTCATTTTCCTCATCGTATTCCATTGCTACAAAAATCAGAAAATAAATAAAAGCTTTATATCTAAATGAGCATACTGAAATGTTCTTATTTTCAGTGCAAGAATTTGCAGGCTATTTATAGTATTTGTAAATGCATTGTCTTAACACCATTGAAGAAGTAATGGAAATTAGGATTTATGCTGATTTCAGTGCACACATAAGAAAGCATGGCTTATCACAGGGGTAGGCAACCTGCAGCCCGCGGGCCGGATGCGGCCCGGCGAGGCCTTGGGACCGGCCCCAGCCCGGTCCTGCCGCCGATTGCCGCCGGGGCCTTTGGCGTCTCGCACGAGGGGCGTGGTGGGGCAATTGTCTATAGACACCTCAGAAACATGCATTTATCTTAACATTTTTAAAAAAATCAGCAATTTTTTTCACATGTCCTCCATTTTTTGTTTTAAAAGTGCCCTCCATTTGAAAATTTTGTCCTACATTTGTCCTGGTTTATTTATTTAATTTTTTAAAAAATATATATTTAATTATTTATTTTTTGGCTTCGGCCCCCCAGTTGTCTGAGGGACAGCAACCCGGCCCCCGGCTCAAAAGGGTTGCCTACCCCTGGCTTATCATAATAGGGTGGGGGAAATCAAGTATGGGAGGTATACGGTTGGGGAAGTAGTTTGTAAGAGCCTACAGTGGTGCCTCGGGTTACGAAAGTAATTCGTTCCGCGGCCGCTTTCGTAACCCGAAAAGCCTTCGCAAGCCGAAATGCCATAGGCGCTAATGGGGAAAAGCCGCGATTCCGTGTAAAATAGCGCCGAAAAGCACCAAAAGTTTTTTCGTAACCCGAAAAAACATTCGTAACCTGGAACAATTATTTCTTATGGGATTTTTTCGTATCCCGAAAATTTCGTAACCTGGGTATTTCGTATCCCGAGGTACCACTGTATTGTGATATGCAGGAAAGGGCTCTGTTCAGCAAAACTTCTCTTTGTTGCTAGATAGGGCTAACAAGTACTTTGTAAAAAGATGAGACTTGTCCCTAATTCCCCTGTCACCTTCCTTTTTTGGTCATGTTAGGCTTTTTGGGGGGTGGGTGGGTGGGGGTGAGATTTCTAAGGATTTGAAAACAAAAATAAAAAGAGTGACATTGTTCTAGGTTAGTGGTCATCTATTCTCCAAATTTCACATTTTAACAGTCCAGTGGAGGAAGGGACTCCAAAAATCTCCAAAAATCTGCTTGATGAAAAGGGAGATGGTTTACAAAATAAAGAAAAGCATCATTATTTCCAGTGCCTTAAGTTGTTCTTATGTCATGGAGCAGTTCATCCTTCAAAATTAAATCCCATGTTTTATTTCATTGTGTGAAAAGATTAAGGTTATTGAAGTTTATTGGAGAGATTAAACTGAGTAAAATTCAGAAAGGTATCCTCCCAGAATTTATCAGGAATTGAGGAATGACTGATTGATTGGTGGGCCCATTATGTATAATAATATTTAATAATAATAATAATAATAATAATAATAATAATTAATCTCGAGGAATCCAAGCGGATTACAGCAGTAAAACAAGGTACAATTAAAAGAGAAATGCATTAAAAAACTGCAAGATCCCCATCCTTCCTCCCGTCATAAAAACATAATTAAACACTAAAAAGAGATTAAACCAAGATGAAAAGTTTAAAAAAAGATTAGTGTACAATAAAAATTAAAATGAAATAAAAAAATATTCAAGCAAAGTCCGGGTAGAGTAAAAGATAAAGATGGAGAAGAATGGGAGAAAAAGAAGAGGGGAGGGAGGTCAACAAGGATGTTCTAATTTGGAAAGGCCTGCCGGAAGAGAGCCATCTTAATAGCCTTCTTAAAGGTTTCCAAGGTGGTAATCTGACAGATCTCGTCTGGCAGGTCGTTCCAGAGTCTAGGAGCAGCTGCTGGAAAGGATTGCTGGGTCCCTGCAGAAAGTCTAGTCCTCTTCGGTTGAAGCATATTCTTCCCAGCAGAACGAAGAGTGTGGGTAGGATGATATGGGAGAAGGCGCTCCCACAAGAAGTCAGGACCCAAGCCATGTATGGCTTTAAAGGTTAAAACCAATACAGGGGTACCCCGGGTTACGAAATTAATTCGTTCCGCCGCCGCTTTCGTAACCCGGAATACTTCGTAAGGTGAAAAAGCCATAGGCGCTAATGGGGAAAAGCCGCGATTTCGTGTGAAATAGCGCCGAAAAGCACCAAAAAAATTTTCGTAACCCGAAATAACCTTCGTAACCCGGAACAGTTTTTTTGAATGGATTTTTTTCGTAACCCGGAAATTTCGTAAGGCGGCGCATTCGTATCCCGGGGTACCAGTGTACTTTGTATCTTGCCCAGAAACTAACAGGCAGCCAGTGAAGGGATTTTAAAACTGGTGTGATGTGGGAAGATCTAGGTGTGTCAGTAACCAGCCTGGCTGCCATATTCTGTACCAACTTAAGTTTCCAAACTTGACACAAAGGTAGCCCCGTGTAGAGTGCGTTACAGAAGTCAAGCTGAGAGGTTACCAACACATGTACCAGTGTTTCAAGGTCTTCCCGCTCCAGGAAGGGGCGCAGCTGACATATCAGTCAAAGCTGATAGCAAGTGCTCATGACCGTCGCGTCCACCTGAGCCATCAGGTGAAGAGATGAGTCCAGGAGCACCCCCAGACTGCGAACAGAGTCCTTCAGGGGAAGTGTGACCCCATCCAAAACTGGCTGGCATAACTCTATTCCCAGATTGGGGGAGTATAGGCGGAGGCGCTGGATACCTCTCCTAATGACTCTGTTTTAAAGCCACCATTTTATCAGAGAGATTTTGTCTGCGAAGTGATTATTAAAAGTATCACAGCAGGCTTTTGTAGGTTCTAACAAAGGATTCAGGATGGGGGTTAATAGAGTTAAATCCCTAACCACCCTGAATAGCTCTGCTGGATGAGACATCGTAGTCGCAGTAGATGCAGAGTAGAAAGACTTCTTGGCTGCATCTGTTGCCACATCATAGGATTTAAGATAAATCCTGTGACGTGTCCTGTCAGATATGAGTCGAGATCTTTGCCAGTCACACTCAAGTTGTTGTCCAGTCCGCTTCATTCTCCTGAGATCTTCAGTATACCAGAGGTTGTGGTTAGAAGCGGGCTGGAAAGGATGCTTGGGAGCGATAGTGTCTGTAGCCCTGGTGAGGTTGTTGTTCCAAGTGTTAACCATGGCTTCAACAGTATCGCCAGCACTACCTTCAGAACCCTTTAGTTTTGTTTTTTGTTCTTTGGCAGAACCCTTTAGTTTTGTTCTTTATTCTTACATCTTGGGTTTTTTGGCATTAGGGACTTTTGTTGGTTTGCATTGTATTTGGAATATCGTCTGTTTCACTGATACATCATGTCTGTTAATTTGGAGTCAACTGTTGCTAGTGTCTGGGACCAGTCTCTTTGGAGATTTTTTTGTATGTCAGCTCAAAACTTTTCAGAGATCTGGTATTGAGACTGAGAAATCAGGAGCAGGTTGTAGGATAGAAATACTGTAATTTTTTGTCTACCGCTTTTTCTTTGACTTGCCCAACCCTGGAGACATGGCAAAATCAATGGAAAGTTCCTCTGTATTAATTGCAATCAGAGGCTGTTTAAGCAGAAAACAGAAACATAAATCTCCTGTTGTCAAACAGTCTGCTGATCTTTGAGATCTAGTCATTATTTCCACAAAATCACAGTTAAAAGACTGATCTGAGTACTTTGATTGCTTTACATTAGGGAGACTTTGATTAGTGTTGAAATTATGCATCCACCATCCTGTCTTGCAAGCTTACTTACTATTGGATTTATTGCATTTTGAGATCCCTGGGATCGATGTTCACCTGTTTCCTTTCAGTTCATCTATGAAAGAAGTGGGGTACCTTTGGTTCTCCATAATCCCTTACCATGGAGCAGTCTGTCTTGGGTTTCCAGAGAGTCAGACTTTCAAATATCTAGAGGGCCAGTGGTTTCCCATCTCATCTTTTAGGGTGGAAGGTCTTCTGACCATCCTAGTTGGATATGACTTTAATCCATCCTTTCAGTAGCTTACATTGTAGGAAATCCAGTAGATGTTTGTGCTCTTGCATGAGTCTATTTTTCATCTTTATTCTCTTCTGTCATATATATTTATTCTCCCAACTTGGAACCTCCCTGACATCAAGGGAAAGAGCAACCCCCACAGGAAGAGCCTGCTTGCCCTGCCTTTCCAGTCCGACTGGCAAGATATTCCCTGAGCTGAATATCCTCCTGCACTATTACTTGAAAAGCCCTAAACAGCATTCATTTATTTTATGTATAAATTGAATTGGAAGAGGCCTATCATAAATTGGAAAAGCAAACCCTCTCACACCAGCTGTCTTTTAACCATTGTTTAGGTGATAAAGAAAAATACATTCTCTCCTGGTCAGCTCCTTATACCAGAGTTGGGACTCATGGAACCCTCCAGATGTTTTTCATCTGCAACTCCCATTAGCTCTCGCTACCATGTGTCCGGGAAAGCAGCCAAAGGGCTGATAAGGCAGCTAGTTCTCAAACAAACAACCCCCTCACAGCACAGCAAAGTCAGTGTAAGCTACACAGTCCTAGAGAGTTGCAGTAGCTTTACCAAAAGGGATTACCAAGAGAATTGTCAGACGGTCCGAGGTTCAGGGTAACAGATAGGCAGGTTGATGAAGCAGTCCAAGGTCAAGGTTTCCGGGTATTCAAGACAAGGAGCCAGAGACAGAGTCTTTCCCCTAAAAGAGTCAGATATCCACTGGCAAAGAACCACACATGCTCCAGGTGCTTAAGAAGGCAAGGAGCTGGCCTTCAGCTGTGCCTGATTACGAAGACGCTTCTGATAAAGCCTCCGAAATCTTCGAAGGCCCTCTCTTTCTGCTCGACGCTCATTGAAGGTAGGCACACTGCCCAGATCCTCCTCCATGTCCACAGCCTCGGCACCAGGCAAACTTGACTGCTGAACCTCTGGAGGGGCCATAGACTCTGCTCCAGCAGAACTAGGGCCAGCCTCTGGCTCCTCCATTACAGGTTCAAGCCCCTGGGGCTCTGGCTCCTCCATTATAGGTTCAGATCCCAGAGGCTCTAGCTCATCCTCTGAGTCCTCCAAGCCATCTTCCAGGCTGGGCATGACACCATGTTGGGTGATGAAGAATGCTGAGAATTGCTCTAAACAACATCTGTAGGATTAGCAGTATGCACATGTGAAATCAAATAACCATGATGATTAAGCCTTGCATGAGTAAACAAAAATGCTTTAAACCTCTTTCAGGCCTTTTGAAGGATTCTTCCCAAATGTGTCCAGTTATGACTTTTCTTTCAACACCCTCCTCTTTGATTTCCACTTTGCTTCTTTGACATGCAGGCATCTTTGCCCTCCCCTTTTCTTTTTGTTTTGCTTGTCTATGCGTGCTCAGTAAGGAATTCTTGAGGAAGCTGCCATTTACCTTGACTGTTGTAGGCAGGTGCATATGGCTGCAGTAGGATTGGCTAGAGTAGAATTCCATTCTTTCCCATCTCAAGCTGCATAGCATTGCTTACTGCAGACATGCTATTGCAACCCAGCACTGAAAGTCTGTGTTTTTTCAGTCGTCCCTCACCATCCTCCAAGTGCTGCTACTGCTAAAAAAATTTCAGCTAGACAGAGGATAAGGAGAAAAATGGGGGCTGGGAGGGCATAAAATGACTGGGTCAGTTAAGGTATACCTGTAGATGACATTCAGTCTTTTAAAGTCATAATTATAGTTATTAACTTGCTGTCTGTGTAATTAAAATGTCTTGAAATACTTTTCTATTCTAGATCCCAACTTTGTTCGAACATTTCTTACAACGTATAGGTCATTTTGTAAGCCTCAGGAATTACTGAGTCTCCTGATAGAAAGGTAGGTGATTTTTCTGTAGTATTGCTATGTAATTTTTTTCTCCTGAACATTTCTGTTGTTTGGAAAGAAGTATACATTAATTTGCTACAAATGTTGCAGTAGCTAAAGGTAAAGTTTTGTCAGGTGCATACACACATCTGGTTCTTCCTCAATTGTTGACAGCACTCCACTTTTCTATCTGAAAAACCACATTTTGTGTGGCAGCTAAAACCTTTTTGGATGCATCTTATTTTTTCTTGGTAATATACTCCTTTTTTCAGTGCTGAGGGAATTGTTTTCCCCAATGTTTGGAAAACCATATATCTCCTTGCAGATTTGTAGTACTGAAGTAAAACCAAAAGGTGAGTTTGATTTTTAAAAAACACACGTTTAAATGATTTCCCATTTGTGTTTAACCTTCAACTCCCATTCTATGTTTTATATGCATATCTGGACAAAAAAAAGTAATATCTGACTGCTTTTTATAGGTGTAGTATAGGTACTTTCTTTTAGAGCTTTTTTAATGCATATTTCACCATACAGTTGGCCCTCGCCTTACGCGGGGATCCGTTCCAGATCCCTCCGCGTAAGGCGAATTCTGCCTATGCTCAAGCCCCATTGGAAACAATGGAGCTCGTGCATGGCAGTGCGGCGGGGCGCAACGGGCGCGTACACCCATTCAATTGAATGGGACGCAACGGCCCTTCTGCCCTGCCCGTGCCCCGCGGCTTGAGCGCGTAAGCTCAAGCGCACCCGTGTATGACGCGGGCACGCTGTATTTGATACAAAGCTTTTGTTTAAAGCAGTAAATGTCTGTGCTAGCAAATATATATTAACCTACTATATTACTTTAAGGTATGACACAATATCTAATTTCTGTTTGTCTCCCTTCTGTGTGTCTGTGAAGCTGTAATTACTAGTATGAGTATTGTACCTACACCACTTAGAAAACTCTGGAAAATTTAAAAATCTATAGGGACTGTGGCCCTTCTATCATGAGACCTCCTGAATACTGAAGATGAAGTGGCTGTGTCTTATTGTTTATTGTTTGTAGTAATTATTTAACACCTTCATGTTCAGCATCTCAATTAAATATTTATGTTTGGTTATCTGAATTTCCCTTCAAACATTAGGTTTGAAATTCCAGAACCTGAACCAACAGAAGCAGATCGCATAGCTATGGAAAATGGAGACCAACCTCTCAGTGCAGAGCTAAAAAGATTTAGAAAGGAATATATACAACCTGTACAGCTGCGGTAAATATATGAGAAATATATTTTTGTATGACTAGTTCAGATTAGAACTTGTAAAAGTGTTCCTTGTTTAGATTACATCCCACCTTTTAAAATTAGTGGCCTGCACCCAAAGGTTTGTGTGCAGTGTTTTATGTATGCATTAGAGCTTTTCGGTCACCTCTCTGTATGACTATCCAAAAGCTTTTCCTTTAGGCTTGGAAAATCTCATAGAACAACATTTCATGTGGCACAAGAGGACTGCAGTCAGAAGAGAACACAGCTGCTAACCCCTGTCCCCTCATGCACATGCTCATGAAAATACCTTGTGCTTACAGATGACCTTTTTTAGATATTTAGTGTTTGTATGTGAATGATCTTTCTATGGTATATTCTGGCTTTCTTTTTCTTCTGAATATGATAGTTTGAAATTGGTAGTTCATTTAGATGATGAATAGTTAAATGTCCTAGGTTCAAGGATTACACACATGTTCATGGACTTGGGAGAGCCATACCTCACACAAGTTACCCGCTTCCAACCCATAAAAAATAAGAAATACTTTAATTAATTAATTTGTTTTACTGGAAAGCCTCATGCCAGCCCTCTGGGGCTATAGGAGGTAACTTTGTTGGGTTGTAGCAGAGAGAGGGGCTGGCTTGTTTAAGGTTCAAGAAAAAAATATTGAGTGAGTAGAAGTCACCTTTGGTTTGTGGGAGTGGAAGCCCCTAAAATAGTTTGTTGGATGAAGACCTAATGAAATTGCCCCCCAAACCCCTAGAAGAGTGCAGAGGAGGCTTTTCTAGTGGTTTTTTTTTAAGTGTAGACAGTGGTGGGCTACATGACTGCCCAAATTTATTTAGATTAATTAGGTTGTAGTAACATTTTTCCTTTGAAGAAAGAAATTTTACAGGAAAGTCATGTGAATGCAAATGTTTGAGTATGCAGTGCATAATATTTGTAGAAATATAGCTAATCAATTTGTCATAGTCAGTCCGTCATATTCATTGAGTATTAATACAGCATCTGTTTTCATATAGTCAGAATTATTTAAGAGGATATTGATTTCTTTTATTACTGTTCAGTCCATCCGTGTAAGCCTGTTCTTCTGAAGATATTCTGTTCACCAAAACCTGAATAAGCCTTGACCTGAAAGGTTCATCTCTCTTAATGTTGTAGAGTTTTAAATGTATGTCGTCACTGGGTGGAGCATCACTACTATGATTTTGAGAGAGATGTAGATCTTTTGCAACGACTGGAGGAATTCATTGGCACAGTAAGAGGTATTTGATTACAACCAATAAAATATTATCTGTTTTTGTTTCTTATAAACCTGTTTAATAAAAGTGATTTTATGCTTATACATGTCACTTGTTGTGTACACAATTAAAATATTGCAAAACAGAAGAAAAGTCACTTTAAAATAATTTTAAACCACTATATATATCTTTTAAAAAAAGACCACATAAGCATACAATCTAACCCAGCACCAATGAAACATATCCATAAAGCAATCTAGAGTTCAGTGAAGTAAATGTCCATATTCTACATTTGAGGTAGCTTTCTAGTGTCATTGGTTTCAGTTCCAACCTTTCATTCCATAAATGAAAGGAAGGTTACACTTATTCTTTTCATGCCTGGGCCCTCTCCCAAAATGGATTCAAGCCATGGTTTTCAAGTAACGTCACTAGGTTTGCATTAGTTCTTAAATATTTTAATCTTTTGCCACACCGCTGCTTCTTTGTGTATATGCATATTCTGAAACTGATAAAATGGAACCTTCATTGCCAAACATGATGGCTCATAATAACTGGCGTCTTAGCTCAAAATGTTGGATGGCATACAATTATTTGTATAAGTTTATAGTGTAATCACAATTAGAACTGGTTCAGATTTAAAGATTGCAAACCATTTAGAGAGTGCTTAGTTTACTGATAAGCGGTATAGAAATGTAAATACTATTGCTATTCAGATAAAACAGGAAACAATGTTTTCCCACTATGTGAAGAAGCAGTGGCAGACTCAGACTCATAATGTTCTCTCTTACCTTCAAATGAGTTCATATGGTCCCTTTTTTCAGATGGCAGATAAATGCCACTCCCATTTTAAACAAACTACAGTTGGATCTTGATATGTTCACTACATAAAGATTTAAACAACAACATGCATTTGAATTCAAATGTCATAGAAAATTATGGCTTAGTAAAAATAAGAAGTCATAAGATGTAGTGCTGAAAACAAGGAAAGAATGATATTTTGCTTTATTTCCCCAGGTTTATGAGGAAAAAAATGTGAAATTTTATAATAGTGATTCATAAAATCATGAATGGTTTTAGAATACCTTAAAATTCTAGAACAAGTGTCAGGGCGTATGTAAGGCAATTGTTGAAAAGTAAAGTCTAGATAATATTACTATGTTTGCTTGTGATATGCAAGAAATGTTGTAACACTATCTGTTGACACTGGAAAACTGTTCTTCATTGCTTTTTGAATTACTAAGCCTTTCCAGAAAATAAATGATATGGGGGAAATAGTTTTAAGAACAGACTGCTTTCAGTCAAACTGAGCTACCCCCAGATATTGGAACATTATACCAAATACACATGAATATGACATGCATAATGTTAGTAGTGAAGTGCCTTCATAAATTACAACAATATGGCAAGTGATAACATTTATATTTTTTTCCCCCAAAAAAGAAGTAATGTTGCAGGATAAATGTTGGAGGCTTGTCCCAGACATGAGGAGAACAAGAGCTACATAATATGAGAGTTTAGAAGTCAGCTAAGAACTTCAGCTTATGGGGGGAAAGGGAAAGGAAAGGTGAAAAGCTGAAGAGAAAAGAAGGAATAGAGGCTCAATGAATTGTTACAATTGCTTATCTAGCTTTCTCTGTGATATAGATGAAAACATGTTTCAGGGTGGAGTAGGAGTGGCCTCTTCATGCTGGCGGGAATCTAAAAGAAGTTGGGAAGAACAGATGTAGTCAGGCCATAGGCATCACAGGGCAAGGATTGCTAGGTATGGTTTGTGCAGAGCTAGAAATTACAAGAATTGGCCAGGCTTAGTGAAAATTTTGCTGAATTTAGGGTTTCAAAACTGGTTATAATCTTGAACCAAGCAAACAAAGAAAAACAACCTAAGTGGAAGGGAGTTTGGGTGAAGTGCTTTCCAGAGTTCCAAGAATGGAATAATCTGTTTTCCATATTAGTAGAGGCTGTCAACAGGATATGCAAATGCCATTTAAGTCCAGCTAGCTAATGTTTACAGACGAAATAGGGACTTTGACCAGGGCTCATGGTGTTTGTGGGGAGTGATGGAAATGACTTGGTATCTGGTAGCAGTAGGCAAGAAGAAGTATTCTGTTAATTGTAATATATCTTACTCTTCTTCATGTTGTCACATAAATGAGTTTTTGCACCTGTGCAAAGACCCCAGTAGGAATGTTCTGCTGAATGGCTTAGCAAGAATCACACCCCCTTATGGCCACCCCACATGGCACAACTCACCAAGCTACCATCCCCTCGGTTTTTTTCCATCCACCATTACATTAGCGTCCTCTCAAGTGTTCTTCTCCTAGCTGAGTAGTTTCTCTCCTTTTTTTTTCTCCACTTCCCTCATCTGCTGTTCGCTTGTTCATTCTTTTTCCTCTTTATCTTCTATTGCAAAATATATTGTTGGGTGCCTTCAAGTTGTTTCCGACTTATGGTGACCCCAAGGTGAACCTATCATGGAGTTTTCGTGCCAAGATCTGTTCAGAAGAAATTCACGATTGCCTTTCCCTGAGGCTGAGAGCATATGATTTGCATTTCCCCAAGGTCACCCGTTGAGCTTCCACTACGGAGTGGGGAATTCAACCCTGGTCTCCACAGTTGTTAGTCCAGTGCTTAGATTAGTATGCCATCTCTCTCTCTCTCTCTCTCTCACACACACACACACACACACACACTCGCTCTCGCTCTCTTTACTTCAGAACCCATTTCTCCCCTCACCACTACCACCACCTTGATTCATGGCCTCTACTTCCCTCTTTAAACTTTGTACCTCCAGTGGTTGAACATTTGGCTTTCCAGCAGACACTCTAGGTGTCTCTTTTTTGGGGGGAGAGGGGCAGGGCACATAGTGGAAAAGTTTCTGATTTGTTTCAACACCCAGGCTCAGAAGAATTGAGCCTCCTAATTAAAACTCCTAATTAAAAAAATTAGGAGAAATCACTCAAGGTTGCTGACTGAGCAGCTTTGAACCAGCCTCTATTAACTTCATGTACCATTTCCAAGCCTCGCAGATCGAAAATGACATCAGTACCGACAGTAGTTGCAGCCTTGGTATTAACAGTTTCATCTACCAACTTGATACCGGCTGCTCCATTGGTTCCTATGGTGCCTCTAGCTATGCTCAACTCATCGGTATCTACCTCTCTCACCCCACAACCTACCACAGTATCAGTTGCAGGAGACTCGGGCCCAGTACAAGGAGAGAGAACAGGAAAATCCTCTCAAAGGTCTGGCCATATCAGACCGGCCTTTCTGGAAGGTTGCCCAAGTTCAATGGATAAAGATGATGCTGCACCAAAGTAGAAAGAACTCTCTAAGCATTCTTTATATTGGTCAGGAATACTAAAAGAGAAGGGAGTTCAAGATGGATAGGAGTTTCTCAAAAGGGAGATAGTGAAGGCACAAATTAAAACAGTTCCATTGAGAAAGAATATTGTGTCCAGTTCTGGGCACCACAGTTCAAGAAGGAAGTTGAGAAGCTGGAGCGTGTCCAGAGGAGGGCAACTAAGAATTATTTATTTTATTTTTATTTAGGTATTTATATCCTGCCCTTCAACCCTAATGGCTCTCAGGGCGGCTTACATTATTATTTTTTTAACCAGACAGTTCCCTGCCCGCAGGCTTACAATCTAAAAGATGGGGAACGGTCTGGAAACCAAGCCCTATGAGGAACGCCTTAGAGAGCTGGGTATGTTTAGCCCGGAGAAAAGAAGGCTGAGAGGTGATATGATAGCCCTGTTTAAATATTTGAAGGGATGTCATATTGAGGAGGGAGCAAGCTTGTTTTCGGCTGCTCCAGAGACTAGGACCCAGAGCAATGGATGCAAGCTGCAGGAAAAGAAATTCCACCTCAACATTAGGAGGAACTTCCTGACAGTAAGGGCTGTTCGACAGTGGAACACACCCCCTCGGAATGTAGTGGAGTCTCCTTCTTTGGAGGTCTTTAAGCAGAGGCTGAATGGCCATCTGTTGGGGATGCTTTGATCTGGATTTCCTGCATGGCAGGGGGTTGGACTGGATGGCCCTTGCGGTCTCTTTCAGCTCTATGATTCTATGGTACTGGCTGCTCTATCTCAGTAGGGATTGACATCTTCAGTATCAGTGGCTGCTGCTGCTCCTGAAGTGCACTTGTATTGATGCTGCCTTTGGTACCAGTTATTGTGTTGCATTTTCCACAATCCATGAAGTGAAACTTCCCCTAGAACAGAATATGCCTGTGTCCCATAATTATAGAACCTCATTAGTATTCACATACAGCTCCCAGCTGGGATCTGTCAGGTGCATCATCAATGAACTACTACCCATTCTGGACAATAATGCTGCTCTTTCAAGGGCTCTTGGTGGCAGACCTTTACTCGCCTACAGACAGCCTCTAAACCTCAAACAGGTACTCACCGACTGGAAGACACATGACACAGATGGGGACACGGTACTAAGCTTTGCCACAAACCAAGATGCTGACTCTGCCCACACATTTATCCAGGAAATGTCATCACAAGACCTAATGGCATCACCCACAATATTAGGTTGACCTTCACGTGCTCATCCTCCAATGTGATATATGCCATGCTATGTCATCAATGCCCATCAACACTCTACATAGGGCAAACTGGCCAGTCCCTGTGCCAGAGAATAAATGGACATAAATCAGACATTAGGAATGAGAATACACAAAAACTGGTGGCAGAACATTTCAATCTTCCTGGGCATTTAATCTCAGACTTAAGAACAGTGGTGCTTGAACAAAATAACTACAAAGGTAGATTGGAAAGAGAAACAGCAGAATTGGAATTCATCCATAAACTACAGTCCCTCAGCAATGGATTGAACAGGGACAATGGCTTCCTGGCTCACGACACATATTTCATCACTATCCCCATCCTGTGTAAGAGTCCAATGTCACCCCAATGAAACTGATCACTCTTGTTGGCTACAAGACAGATTTCTAGGGGCTGAAGTTGAAACCTAAATCCTGAAGAATGATCAAAGTCAAATGAATGTCCCAGAACAGTCTGTCCCAAAAGGACAACATCTTATCCTCCAGATATGGATAGATTTGGAAAGAGAAACTCAGTCACCTTTTTGATGGTAGCAATGGCCTATGCCTGGGCAAGTCATAACGTGCAGGAGAGACCTCAGTATATAGAGAGTTCTTGTAGCACCTTTGAGACTAACTGAAAGAAAAATGTTGGCAGCATGAGTTTTGTGGACTTCAGTCTGCTTCCTCAGATACATATAGCTGAATGAAAACCATTCTCTTCTGATGCTGCCGGCTCTATAGGTTTTCCAATATACTTTAGTGGTCGTTGGTGTGCCCAGTCTTGGCCGGAAGACTGGGCCACAACAGGCATAACCTCTGATCTCACTTTTTGGTAATTCTTTCCCATTTTTGTGGCTGTTACCTTGGGCTAGAGAGTTGGCTAACTCTTTAGTGTATATTTGGTGTGACAACAGGTTAGTAGTCCACAGCATCAATTCTTTAAGATCTAAAAACCATAGGGTTATGTACTTGGTGTTATATGGTCAAATTTCAAAGAACCAGTGACCAATCTGGCTGCCACGTTTTGTACTAATTGAAACTTCCGAACTTGGTACAAGGGTAGCCCCATGTAGAGCACATTACAGAAATCAGGGCGAGAGATTACCAGTGCAAGTACCACTGCTTCAAGGTCCTTTCAGTCCAGGTAGGGACACAGTTGGCACCAAGCACTCCTGGCTGTCGCATCTACTTGAGATGACAATTGTAGCGATGAGTCCAGGAGTGCTCTCAAACTGCGAACTTCGTCCTTTAGGGGAAGTGTGACCCTGTCCAGGACAGGTTGACTAATTTCCTTCCTAGGACCTAGGGAACCAATCACTAGTATCTCTGTTTTCTCTGGATTCAACCTGAGTTTGTTTTCCCTCATCCAGCCCATTACTGACCCTAGACAGGCATCCAGAGGACAGATGCCATCTCTAGTCACTGCAGCCGTCGAAGACATAGATAAATAAATCTGGGTGTGATCAGCATACTGATAACACCATGCCCCATGTCTTGAGGGCGGACCATTCTAATGGGTCCTCCACCCCCGAGGGGGACACCTGGCTGAAGGAAACTACGTGTGAAAGGGATCTAGGAGTCCAAGTAGACCACAAGTTGAACATGAATCAACAGTGTGATGTGGCAGCTAACAAGGCCAATGCGATTTTAGGCTGCATCAATAGAAGTATAGTGTCTAGATCCAGGGAAGTAATAGTGCCACTCTATTCTGCTTTGGTCAGGCCCCACCTTGAATACTGTGTCCAGTTCTGGGCACCACAATTAAAAAAGGACATTGAGAAACTGGAGCGTGTCCAAAGGAGAGCGACTAAAATGGTGAAAGGTCTCGAAACCATGCCCTATGAGGAATGACTTAGGGAGCTGGGGATGTTTAGCCTGGAGAAGAGAAGGCTAAGAGGTGATATGATAGCCCTGTTTAAATATTTGGAGGGATGTCATATTGAGGAGGGAGCAAGCTTGTTTTCTGCTGCTCCAGAGACTAGAACCCAGAGCAATGGATGCAAGCTGCAGGAAAAGAAATTCCACCTCAACATTAGGAGGAACTTCCTGACAGTAAGGGCTGTTCGACAGTGGAACACACTTCCTCAGAGTGTAGTGGAGTCTCCCTCCTTGGAGGTCTTCAAACTGAGGCTGGATGGCCATCTGTCGGGGATGCTTTGATTGTGATTTCCTGCATGGCAGGGGGTTGGACTGGATGGCCCTTGTGGTCTCTTCCAACTCTACGATTCTATGATTCTAACAACCTTGGTTTGCCCCCACTTCTTCTTCTGCCTAGAAGATGTCGCTTGCCCCCCCCCCCCCGCCAGATATCAGACCTATTCTCCCATTCAAATAGACATGTTCTCCCACCCCAGTGTCAGAATATAGATGGAAATCTTTTTGTTCATTTCCATTTTCCAGACTTCAACCTTCTAGTTATATAGCAGTGTCCATGGTCTTACACTTTTTTGTTGTATCTCTGTGAGCAGGGCCTAGCTTTCTCTTCCTTGAAAGTGTATTTTGCTGCTATTGTGGCATATCAACTACCATCACAATCTTCTATACTCTTTTTTTTTAACCTGGTGGATAAGAAGTTTCTTAAAGAGCTGGCACATCTGTGCCCTCTGGTGCTTCCTCCAACTCTGTATTGACTACTGTTTCTGGTCCCTTTTCAGTTCATGCACAAACCTTTAAAATCTCTTGCATCTATTGATGAGTGTCTTCTGATTCTGAAAGTGGTCTTTTTGGTGGCCATCACCTCAGAAAGGTGAGCAAGTGAGCTCTTTGATCTGATGAGCTATTCCTCTCTTTCCACTGGGATACTTTCATCCATCATCCAGACATTGCCTTTCTTCCTGAGGTAGACCTTCCTACCTTTTACCCACAGCTGCCATCCCCTTTAGAAAGGATTCTCCACCATTTGGATGTCCATTGGACATCAGTGTTCTATATCCAGTGCTTAATTACAGATTATTCATTTGCTACGGTTGACAATAAGTGTCATCTCAATGGCTATCGAAAAGGATTGTAGAGACTATATGCCTCTGTTACAAACTGGCCAAACTATCTGCTCTGGTAGGCCTTTGGACCCACTCTACAAGGGCAATGGTCTCCTCTATGGCTTTACTTTGTGGTATTTCTTTGCCTGAACTGTGTAAAGCTGCAACATGGTCATAGCCATCTACTTTTGTTCAGCACTTCGGATTCGACTGCAGACCTAGAGTGGATGCCCAGTTTTGACATGCTGTTCTTTCTTCTGTTCTCCATTGACCTGACCCACCATTTTTGGGTAAACTTCACAGTCACCCATTTGTGTGAGTCACAGAGACCACAAAGAAGAAGGACATGTTGCTTACCTCTAACTGTGATTCTTTGAGTGATCATCTGCACCTCACACAACCCATCTTACCTCCCCTGTTTCAGATCCCTGTCTATTTTACGCTGGAGTATTGGGACATGCATGGTTGCCAGGAGGGGGCGGGCTTCCCACCAAGATACTCAGCTATAGGACATTCTGATTGGGGTCTCAGCACAGATATGAAAACCCATTTGTGTGAGGCCACAGATGACCACTTGAAGAACCACGGTTACAGGTAAGCAACCTGTTCTTACTTACCTTATGAGTCTCCCTGGAAGCTTTTCTGGCTGGGACCAGGGACGTAGCCAGGATTTTAGGAAGGGGGGGTCCAGACTAAGTGCCACCATTATAATGGGGCTTGGGTGCGACGGCGCAGCAGCACACACCATTCATTTTTGTAATGGAAGGGGGGTCCGGACCCCAAGACCCCCCCCCCCCCCCCCCGCTACGTCCCTACTGGGACGTGAACATGTATTCTTTAAATGAATAAATATGTATGGAATTCATTCCCATAAGATGTGACAGGATGTGATCCAAATGGATGTAAGCTAAAAGATTAGACAGTCAAAGAAGAGAAAATTATCCATGGAACTTCATGGTCAGAGACAGCATACCTTTGAATCTAATCACTACACTGTAGGCACAAGCAAAGGGACATCTCCATTATATCCAGCTTGTGAGCTTCCTAGATACTTCTGGTGGGCCACTGCTACCAATGCTGGCTTCTGTTTTTCATTATGAAATTCCTTTTTGCATTCTTTCATGTTAGACAATTAAAACTTTTCTAGTGTCTAGGTAACTTATCTACCGTGCTGAGCCATGTATTTCTTTTCCTTTTCAGGGAAAGCTATGAAGAAATGGGTTGAGTCAATCACAAAGATAATCCATAGAAAAAAGCAAGCACAAGCCATTGGGCCAAGCCACAATATTACCTTTGAAAACTTACCACCTCCAGTGGAATGGCATATAAGCAAGCCAGGACAAATTGACACATTTGACCTGCTCACTTTGCATCCAATAGAAATTGCTCGACAGCTCACTCTACTTGAATCTGAACTTTACAGGTGCCCTTTTTCCCCCTCTAAAAATGTTCTTTTTTCCACACTATAATTACAAGTAATGTTTTTGTCTGCCTTGGTCTCTAATTCTCACTAGCAAGACTGTTATGTATGAGAGATAAAACTGATTAGCAATGATGTTTTAAATAGGAGAGAATGCCTATTTGCAGCATATATTGTACAAAATAAAAAATGCAAATAACTCCATTTATTCAGTGTTCTGAGTCAGAATTACTTTTTTGATAAGGCAGTTATTTCTGATAGTCTGGTTGTTTAATTGCTATAAAAAAGACAACTAGCTTTGTTTTTTTCACCTCATGTTTTGTGTTCATTTTGTAGAGCTGTGCAGCCATCAGAGTTGGTTGGAAGTGTATGGACAAAAGAAGATAAAGAAATCAATTCTCCTAACCTGCTCAAGATGATAAGACATACCACCAATCTTACCTTATGGTTTGAAAAGTAAGTAGTTTGGGTGTCCTAAGATTTATGTGATTGAAGTCACATGTTTTGTGAGATCCAACTAGACAAAATATAGGTATTTCAAAGCAGGAAATAACTGCAGCAAAAACAATCAGAGTATATTCTTTCAGTTATGCAGTTATTATTAGAATGTTGCTTACTGTGCTGCATTGAGTTTGCATGCCTATATTATTCCAAGAAAACCATTCAGTTTAACTTGGTAGGGTTCATTTCTCAGTAGACATGTTTAGTATTGTATTATGAGTAATTAAAAATGAAATGGAGAAAACATCCCCCCCAGCTGTTTGTGGTTCCCAGAGAACCTCACAGTGCCCCCACCATGGCACTTTTTTGTTCCTGAATGCTTCTTGGATATGCCTGGATGAGAGTTAAATAGTTTGTACCATCCGTCCACAGGTTTAAAAAAAAATCTATGCCAAACCAGAAGTCATCTTCTGACCACTTTGAGTTTCTTTTCTAGTTCCTTTTTTAATATATATATATCCAGGCCTGGTGCACTTTGCAGTAGGTCTTCAGATCCAATATTTGCACTTGGACCATTAGAAACTGCCCACCTTTTATTTAAGGCTCATATTATACTGTTTTCGCTACCAACTAAAGATGTTGCCCTCTTCACAATACATTAATATATTTCTCTAATCTTGCTTCCTACCACTCCAACTTATGAGGGGGCTACTATTGCATCTGAGTTGTACTACTGTGTACTTGATTCCTTACAGTCAGGAAATGTGTCCAGATCAATAATACATGCTGAAATACATAGGTGAGCTTGAAGTTAATCTTTTTAATTTTAATTCATAAAAATTGGTTCTTGCAATTGCAATCAGACTTTAGGAAAATCTTGAATTAGGTGACATTTCTTTTTGTTTTTATCCTTCTGATAATCAAATAATAAAATGATAAAATTAAATTGCTTTTCCTTTAGATGCATCGTTGAAACTGAAAACTTAGAGGAAAGAGTTGTTGTAGTGTGCCGGATAATTGAGATCTTGCAAGTTTTTCAAGAGCTTAACAATTTTAATGGTGTTCTTGAGGTTGTCAGTGCTATGAATTCTGCACCTATTTACAGATTGGATCACACCTTTGAAGTAAGTCAAATTAAATTTAAAAACTATGGTGAACTTAATCTGCTGCTATATAAAATCCCCTTGAAAGAACAGATACATCTTTTGTTTTAAAAAACCCAAAGAACACCAGCAGCTGAATTTTCATAGAATCATAGAATCGTAGAGTTGGAAGAGACCACTAGGGCAATCCAGTCCAACCCCCTACCATGCAGGAAATCCAAATCAAAGCATCCCTGACAAATGGCCATCCAGCCTCTGTTTAAAGACCTCCAAGGAAGGAGACTCTATCACCCTCCGAGGGAGTGCATTCCACTGTCGAACAACCCTTACTGTCAGGAAGTTCTTCCTAATGTTCAGGTGGAATCTCTTTGCCTGTAGCTTGCATCCATTGTTCCGGGTCCTGTTCTCTGGAGCAGCAGAAAACAAGCTTGCTCCCTCTTCAATATGACATCCTTTCAAATATTTAAACAGGGCTATCATATCACCTCTTAACCTTCTTTTCTCCAGGCTAAACATCCCCAGCTCCCTAAGTCGTTCCTCATAGGGCATGGTTTCCAGACCCTTCACCATTTTTGTCGCCCTCCTTTGGACACGCTCCAGTTTCTCAATGTCCTTTCTGAATTGTGGTGCCCAGAACTGGACACAATATTCTAGGTTCCTTTGTCTAGTCCACATTTTACAAGCTTGTTTGCAAGAATGTCATGGGAAACCTTGTCAAAGGCCTTAGTGAAATCAAGATATACTATATCCACAGCATTTCCTTCATCTACCAAGCTGGTAATTTTATCAAAGAAAGAGATTAGGTTTGTCTGGCATGACTTGTTTCTCTGAAACCCATGTTGACTTTTTGTGATTATGGCATTGCCTTCTAGATGTTCACAGACTCTCTGTTTAATGAGCTGCTCTAGAATCTTTCCTAATACTGATGTCAGACTAACTGGACGATAATTGTTTGGATCCTCTTTTTTCCCCTTTTTGAAGATGGGGACAACGTTTGCCCTCTGCCAGTCTGCTGGGATCTCTCCTGTTTTCCAGGAGTTTTCAAAGATTATTGCCAATGGCTCCGATATTACATTTGCCAGTTCTTTTGTATGTTCTTCTTGGGTACTAGGAAGACGATTAGATTCACAATTTTCTTTATATAGGACTTTATCATACTGGGAAAATTGGGGTTTAAACAAAAGCAAGCTATAGGCAAAGAGATTCCACCTGAACATTAGGAAGAACTTCCTGACAGTAAGGGTTGTTCGACAGTGGAATGCACTCCCTCGGAGGGTGATAGAGTCTCCTTCCTTGGAGGTCTTTAAACAGAGGCTGGCTGGCCATCTGTCAGGGATGCTTTGATTTGGATTTCCTGCATGGCAGGGGGGTTGGACTGAATGACCCTTGCGGTCTCTTCCAACTCTATCATTCTATGATTCTGTGCTCCCTATCTCATTTTATCCAGTTCCCTATCTAATTGACTCATGCTCCTCTCTTCGTATTTATAGTTACTATCTTTTATTGGCTAAGCTCCTGTTGGCTGTTGCTAGGCTCACTCTTACTGGATATTGCCCATGTTCCAATCTGCTTTTTCTCCATAACCAGTCTTCAAGAACTACACTTCCTTCCAGTTTGCTTCCAAGTTTAATTCAAGATGCCTAGAATCATAGAATCATAAAATAATAGAGTTGGAAGAGACCGCAAGGGCCATCCAGTCCAACCCCCTGCCATGCATGAAATCCTGGTGTTGACCTACAAAGCTTTAAACTACTTGGGGCTTGGATATCTGAAAAACTGCCTCATCCCATAGGCGCCTGCCAGAAATTTGAGATAATCAGAGAAGGCCCTGTTGTATGTCCCAACACCTCATGAAATTAGGTTGGTGGGTACAGTGGTGCCCCGGGTTACGAAAATAATTCGTTCCGCCGCCGCTTTCGTAACCCGAAAGGCTTCGTAAGCCGAAAAAGCCATAGGCGCTAATGGGGAAAAGCCGCGATTTGGTGTGAAATAGCGCCGAAAAGCACCAAAAATTTTTTCGTAACCCGAAAAAACATTCGTAACCCGGAACAGTTTTTTTAAATAGATTTTTTTCGTAACCCGGAAATTTCGTAAGGCGGCGCATTCGTATCCCGGGGTACCACTGTATATTTAAGAGGGCTTTCTCTGTAGCAATGTCTCAACTGTGGAACTCACTACTAAGGATATTAGGCTGGCTCCATCCCTTTAAGCTGCCACTGGGCAACCAAAACAGTGCTGTTCCGCATGGCATTCAGTGTTTAGAATTGCTGTTTTAACTGTTTTAAAACTGGGTTCTTATGATTGTTCTTAAACTGTTTTAGGAGTTTTAAAACAGTATTTTTATGTATTGTAAAAATGTTTTTATCTTTTTAAATTGGTTTTATTTGTTCATTGCCTCAAGAGTGCTTGTGGGCTGAGAGGCAATAAAGAAATATTTTAAACAAATGCTGGACTCATGGCCAAAATGTATAGTCATGTTAATTTGTGGTTTGCTTTTGGAACAAATATGCCAACTGCGTCCCTGTCTGGACCAAAAGGACCTTGAAACAGTAGTACATGGACTGGTAACCTCTCGCTTGGATTTCTGCATTGCGCTCTACATGGGGCTACCTTTGTACCAGGTTCGGAAGCTTCAATTAATTCAAAATGCTGCAGCCAGACTGTTTAAAATCTCTTCACTGGCTGCCAATTAGCTTCCGGTCTCAATACAAATTGTTGGTCATTACCTATAAAGCCCTACATGGCTTGGGCCCGAGTTACTTGAAGGAACACCTCTCCCTACACAATCCGCCCCACACCCTCAGAACATCAGGGAAGTGCTTATTGGAGCACCCTAAGGTAGATTGAAAACAAATCACCAAAGAACCTTTACAGCAGTGGCCCCACATTATTGGAACAAACTTCCGGAAGACATCTGCCTCAGTTCTACTGTGGATGTGTTTAAGAAATCTCTGAAAACTCATCTCTTCCGTTCAGCATATCCTCCCAACTCTTTTTAGGAAATTTATCCCCACCCAGATGCTACCTCAAGATGCTCGACTGCGATTCAATTAAGATACTCAGGACTTTTTATATGATGTTTTTAAATATGTCTATGTTATTCTGTCTATTTTATTCTGTTTTGTAATGGCTATTTGATATTTGATGTTGTGAACCGCTTTGATCATTTTGGAAAAGCGGTATATAAATAAAGTTTTATATATATTATATATAAGCATCACTTTTGTCATATATATCTTTTTAGCAAATCCCAAGTCGCCAGAAAAAGATCTTTGAAGAAGCTCATGAACTGAGTGAAGATCACCATAAGAAATACTTAGCAAAACTCAGGTCTATTAATCCTCCTTGTGTGCCTTTCTTTGGTAAGTAAAAGTTTATTCTTGAAAGTAAAATCACAGAACCTGTAAGAAGTGAATAAATTGTGTGTATGTGCCTTCGTTACATGGTGATCCATGAATCTCATAGGGTTTTCTTAGGCAAGGAATACTCAGAGGTGATTTTACAGGTCCTTTCTCAAAAATGTAGTCTACAGCACCTGGTATTCATTGGCAGTCTCCCAACATTGCTAGCATTGGCATTGTCCAAAATTTCCAATAGACCTGTTCTGGCTTAATAAAGAACAACTGTTGCAACCTCATGCTCTCCCTTACTTCCTCTTTTCATTCATATAACAATAATGAATACTTTCAAGATTTGTTAAACCATAGTCCCTGTTTCATCCAATCCAGCAAAACAGGTTTAATTTTTGATTGCAAGCTAAAGTGCCTGAAGGAAATTTTAATCTAAAAATCAGTACAAGGAAGTAAGAGGAAAGTGGAGGTGAGAGTTAAGCATGGACAGAAGCACACACTTAGGCTTGCCTTATAGATTTAGGACTGTTACAGACTGCCAAAATAAAGCTGCTTCAGGTCTCTTTGGAGGTATGCTGTTTAAATGATGCCTGCACCCTAAGAATCCGGAAGCTGCACCAAAGCTGCACTCCAGTGCTTAGGAATGGAGCATGGCTTTGGCGCGACCTCCGGACTCTTAGGACCCATGCATCATTTAAATAACATACCTCCAAAGAGACCCAAAGCAGCTTTATTTTTTGGCAGTCTGTAACAGGCCATAGTTATTGATGGGAAACTGGAACTAGGTAGCAGTTCCAAAGGATTCAAGGAAAAGGTGATTATGAGAAAAGGAATCTTTTGCAACAAGGGTAGAGGTAGTCTTGGGATGCAGCACTAGTAAAAGAGATTTCTTGCCCCACCCTGTGCAACTCCAAATCTGCACAGAGGATTAGTTTATCAAAAGAGGTGCATAGAAGGAAACCAAAAGCAGAAGAAAAGGATAGAGTCGTGTACAGCTTTGGAAGAGAGAAGAGGTTGGGTAGACAGGCAGGAAAGGAAAGGTACCGTTTATTTGCAGAACAGTTTGGTTTTGTTATTGAAAACTACTAGGAGCAATTCTCTTAGTTTGATCTGTTCCTGACAATCACCTTCTGGGTTTGCCCCTCCACGAAGGAGCAAAGCAACTGTGTAAAACAGTACCTCCAAGTCTTATCCCAGCAAGGTGGTCCAGAAGAATACCATACGTGATGGTTTCAAAAGCTGTAGAGAAATCCAGCAGAACCAACAGGAACTCATGTCCCTGTCCCCAGCATAGGTTGTCCACCAAGGTGACCAAAGTGTCATCTGTACCATAGCCAGACTTGAATCCAGATTGGAATGGATCTAGATACTCTGTCTCATCCTGAAACCCCTAGAGCTGGGAAGGCTTCACTACCCTCCCAATACTGGAATTTTGGAAACTGGTCAATAATTACCCAATATGGTGGGATCCAGTGAGGGTGTTTTCAGTAACCCTTTAACAACTGCCTCCTTTAGTTAGGTATGCTGGAATTCTGCCTTGTTTTAGTGAGGCTTTAGTCACTCTCTCTGCCCACTTAACTGTCATGGATGATGGGAGTTGTGGCTCTTCACCTGGCCTGGAACTCACCACCTGGTTGTGCACCACGCTGACCAGTTTTGGCCAGTTGTTGTATCTTTGCAAGAGTTGCAGAGAACAGGCTGAAGACCCCGACAAACTCTCCAAGCCTTCTCACTCTTGCCTCCACAGAAGTCTTCACCCTTCTTCACCAGGGTCCTGCTGGTTCTTGTAGCTTCAGACAACTCAGTAGTCTTATATAAAAGATCTACTTTATTCTACTATATACACAGCTCCAAACAATACTCAACTCCTCACTCTCCAATACAACTACAACCCACACAATGCACTGGGATCTATAGTCATTATTATAGCCAAATCATGGTACCACCTACTGTGGTCTGTTTCCACCCAGTAGGCGTGTACATCATTCCCATTGGTTCTCCTTGTTCATCCCACAATTAATGATTTCATCATCTCAGCCTTGACCACTTAACAATTGTCAGGTGTGTTCAATTATCCACTTTGCAATTCTTGTCCTTGGCACTCTGGACCTGTTAATTGTATTACCATTCACACCTGTGTGGTTCTCAATTGGCTTCTGCCGAGTCACTCTGACTCTCACATACATCTTTTATTTCTCTTACTGTATAACCCATGTGGCTTTTTCCTTAACATTAACCAGTCCCCCTTTGCCTTTTTAAAACAGGACATGAAGGACAAGGATCTAGTACACATGTGCTGGGTTATAGTGTGCTTCATAAAATGCTTTAGACAATATGCAATCAATTTGAAATATAATAATAAAAAACTCACTATAAAAAATACAAAATCTAATAAATATTCAGATCCAGCATAAAATACTATACAAAAATAAAACCACCACAAGAGTTAAAACCACAATCCAGAGGTTCAAACAGTGCCTCTTAAAGCACAATGGCCTATATCAAATTGGTGTTTTGGTAACTGAATTTAGACCTGGGAAAACAAAAGGACATTAAAAGCTTGAGAGCAAAAAAGTCTTAATATGGGCTTTAGAAAACAGTGAGAATGTTCCAAGGCCAGGAAACCATCTCTAGAAATGTCCTCCCTCAAGTCACTAATTTAAGAGCCTCTGAATGAGAGGACATCGAAGAAGAATATCTGTGGTTGATGTTAAGGTACAGACAGAAACTTACATGTGAAGAGGTATTCTGTCAGATTCTCAAGCCATTTGAACCTTTACCAGTGAAACAAGACTGGATCTCGAAACCCATTGTGAACCCGTACAGGCAAGAGAGGACCAGTATAATATAGTCATACTGGCTGGTTCCAGTTTAGAACACTTGCTCAGGTCTAAATCATGTTCAAAGTCAGGCTCATGTGCAGTGAGTGCATTATGGTAATCCAAAGGAAGATTATAATGGCAAGAATCACATAAGATAGACTAGGAGTGAGCAACTGCAATTGTGGAAGACTTAAGGGGCCACATTGGTCCATCCAGGAGGACCATATTCCCCCCACCATACTCAACTTTGCAAAACAAAACAAAAAAATCAAAAGAAGGGTGTAGTTTTTTGCACCAAAATGCACTCTTGGAGGCATAGAGAGTATTTGCTAGTTCAGGCAGGAAGATTGTTGGCCAACAAGGTGAGCAGTTCAGTGACAAAACACTCAAATAAGCCTGCACACCAAATACATCATACAAATATACCAGATTGCTACTCACCTGGAAAGAAAGATTATTCCTATAGACCAGAGCAACATCCCTCTGCCCATCTCTTAATTTGTTCTTCTGTTAAATTGAAACTGCAGGGCTAACTCCCCTGTGTCTTCCATCCAGATTTTAGTTATGCATACCAAGTCACCCTTTAATTCTAACTTTAGAGTAGACAATGGAGACACTGAAATAGTTAATTCTCCATACCCTGGCTCAATGTTTAATGAAAATGGAGACGGTGGACAAGAAATTAGACAAAGACTAACACTGGACGGGCAGCAAGATCCAGATATGTAAAGATATATCATTGAATACTAAAGTTAGAATTTTCCATGTCATTGTATTTGCAATTTCTATGCATTGTTGTGAAAGCTGGATGGTGGAGAAAGCAAATAGGAAGAGAATCTGCTCATCTGAAATATGGTACTGGTGGAGATTTCTACATACACCCTGGGCTGCCAAAAGGGTATTAGATCAAAACAACTTGAATTCTCCCTTGAATCCAAGATGAATAAACAGAGGCTGTTGTACTGTGGACATATTATGAGGAGACATGACTCACTAGAAAATACAATAAGGCTTGATAAGATAGAAGGCAGCAGGAAAAGAGGAAGACCACAGTACAGGTGGATATACTCAAGCAAGCCACAGTCCTGAGCTGAGCTATTGACGATAGGGTGACTTGGAGGTCTCACATTTATAGCATCACCATAAGTCAAAGTTAACTTTACTGCAGTTAACAACAACAAACCAGATCAATCTTATGCATAGTCCTGCTAAACAAAGTACATTTTGTTCTATATTAATTTGCTTTCAAAGTCTGCAGCAGGCTTGAGAACAGACTTACAGAACAGCCATGAATCCTCTGATTAAGCAAAGAATCAAAACAGGTGTTTAGATGTCTAATCCCTCTGTCCCTTGCTTGTCCAGTCCCTAACACCATATATTTCCAACCACTCTCTTTCTAATACAGAAACCTTGGCATCTTTCCACCCACTCAATGAAGTGTCTAGTGTCCCCAAAGACAAAATCCCAGAGATAGTAATCCCAAGTTCTAGCTAATGTTATGAGGGCATTGTCTTCACGGCTTTCCCTGCTATAGCAGTCTGGCTGCATTTGCTCTTTTAGCTCTTTTCCCTGCAGTAAAAACCCTTTTACGCCAGATATGTGTGTCTCCAGAGAGTTGCTGGCTAAACTAACTGGGCAGAGTGTATAATAGATGAACACTCAGAATTAAGCGAGATGATGTCATATCTGAATCTGCCATCCCTTTTGCTCCCTAGAAATAATTTTTCAATAGAACACTAGAACAAGTCTATAAAGCACAGTTTTTACTTGTTATATGTAGGTATTTATTTAACAAACATCTTAAAAACGGAAGAAGGCAATCCTGAATTTCTAAAACGCCATGGAAAAGAGCTGATCAATTTCAGCAAACGGAGGAAGGTGGCTGAGATAACAGGGGAGATCCAACAATACCAAAACCAGCCATACTGCCTAAGAGTAGATGCTGATATCAGGGTAAGTAATATTTTCAGTCTTCCTGAATTGGTTTCTTTGTTGGGAGCCATAAGTAAGAATACAAAAGTTGAAGCTGATAAGCATGTACTGCCAATTATTTAGTGTCCAAGTTTACTTTCAGCAAAGTCCTTATCTTAAATAAACTGATTGCAAATTCCTATATTCCCCATGAAATACATATTTTTGTTTGGCTTTGCTGTGTAGTGTCATAAAAGAGAACTAGTCAAAGTGGATCTTGCTCTCAATTTTTTTAATTGCAAAATGTCCTGTTGCTTATTATCCTGAAGGTAAAAACAGGAAGAAAATGTGTCTTTTAAGTAATCAGCATATAGAATATATTTAGGAAATGCTGAGTCTGAGCACACACTCCTGTCACATAGCTAGGGGTTTCCCTCCTGGTTGCTCTCACAGCAGAGTTTACACTGATCAGTATCTGTAAAGAAGTGTCAAAAGAGGACATTTTTGGCAGCTTGAGTTTCACTGTTGTTGTTTTTTGTTTTTGTTTTTAATTAAAGGAAAGTTTTTTGTCTCTGTTCCCACCACTTGAATAGACACTGTGGGAATACTGCTAGCTGACCTTTATCTGTCAGTAGAGGAGGAGTCCTTGTCTGCAGACAAGAGCAAACCTTCGTATTAACTCCCCATGTACTTTTCTCACCATTTCAACTGAAGTGACACATTTACTATGCTTTGCTAACCCTCTCAGCCTGCAAACAAACCTTTAGTTTTATAGCTTCCCACTAAAAACGGCTCACCACCTCTTGCCTCTTGGGGAGGCAAAGAACGCCAATCAGTTGTTGCCCACAGATCTGATTTTTCTTTGGTGCAGGAGAGTTACAGATGAGTAATTGTGGAATAGTGGAGGAACAAGAAAAAGCCTTTTGTTCTACTTCCTTTGACTGTTGGTGAAAACAGCCGAGTACAACTAGGCAGAGGCGTAGCACAGTTGTGCCTTAATTCTAGTGTTTCAACTCCACCTGCACATTTTTAAACCATAAGTTAGATTCAGCCTGTGTGTACAGAATTTTCAAACAGATTCTTTATATGGAATTAAAAAATAACTGAATATTGCTTAGAATTCAGTCTGACAATTTATTTTGTCCATAAAGCTTTGAATCAAAATTCTATTGGTGCATTGTCAGCTAAAATAGAAAAGATGGCTTCTCGAGCAATCCAAAGCCTCAACCTCCAAACCCACAGGAATTAGGACATTATGGGAAGCTGTCTCAGCAGGGATCAAGGAAACCCTAGACCATTTAGAATGACATCTAGAAGAAGTTTGGCCTGTTACAGACTGCCAAAATAAAGCTGCTTCGGGTCTCTTTGGAGGTATGCTGTTTAAATGATGTATGCATCCTAAGAATCCAGAAGCTGCACCAAAGCTGCCCTCCAGTGCTTAGGAATGGAGTGTGGCTTTGGCGCGACCTCCAGACTCTTAGGACCCATGCATCATTTAAATAGCATACCTCCAAAGAGACCCGAAGCAGCTTTATTTTGGCAGTCTGTAACAGGCCTTTGTGACCAGCTGCACTCAGATGGAAGGCTAAAGCTGTAAGCCAAAAAGGGCCACAGATCTTTTATCTCTCATTCTCACCCACACTGTTCTCCGATAGGAACCACTAATCTACTTACAGCACACAAATTCACATCCTGGGACCTCCACAGAGTCCTCCAAGTAGGAGCTTATGGCAGTCTTTGGATACCTCTATGGACCAATAAGAAGCAGTTGAAGGCAGTTGCTGGAATATTTGTAGCCAATACTTTCACAGTCAGTATGTTACACAGTAGTAATCTTTCTGAATGTTTTGGGTTACAGAGATTTTTTGAAAATTTAAATCCAATGGGAAATAGCATGGAAAAAGAATTTGCAGATTCTCTGTACAACAAATCCCTAGAAATAGAGCCACGTAATGCGAAGCCACCCCCAAGATTTGTGAGTATTCAGATTTTATTCTTGTGTTTGTTAGAAATCTTAGTTGCTTACCTGTAGAGTCAAACAAAATAGTTTTCTTTAAAAAAAATAAAGTAATAATTTTATTTGAAAAAGTTCACATTAATTGTTTGGATTTCATTGCAGCCCAGAAAATATAACTATGCTCTCAAATCTCCGGGTATTCGTCCATCAAATCCAAGGCCAGGCACCATGCGACACCCTACTCCTTTGCAACAAGAGCCAAGAAAAATCAGTTACAGTCGTGTCCCTGAGAGTGAAACAGAAAGTGCAGCTTCTGCACCAAACTCTCCAAGAACTCCTCTCACCCCACCCCCTCCATCCTCTACTTCCAGCACCACAGACGTCTGCAGTGTGTTTGATTCTGATCCCTCAACTCCCTTTCATTCAAGTATGTGCTATAGCAAGGACCACTTTTTTCTCTTTTTAAATTGCTGAGTCCATTACATTTGTGCATATTTTCTGATAGTGCTGTGCAAAGGAATCTTACAGCAACTTGAGATGAACTGAGTGAAAAAAGTTGTGTAACATAAGCTTTTGTAGACTTAGAGGCTGTACAGACCAGCTTTGGGGCAGAAAGGGTGTGGCGTCCACACGACGCACACCCCAACTCCACCCCCATGCTGGCATGTCACTGCACATCCCAGTGCACAATGGGTGGTATCACAGTGCTCCTCTGGTGCTGCGTCCAGATGATGCAGTGCCAAAGGAGCATTGAAAAGCCTCAGTGCTGGCTGCAATGGCGCCCTTTCCACAGCACAAAAAAGAGCTGCATTTTGTGGTTCCTTTTTGCACTGCGGAAAGACCAGTTGGGGCATGGCTTGTAGTTGTTGTGGCCCCAATCCGGCAAAGAAAGAGGCAGCTGCAGGCCGCCCCTTAGGATGCATGGACTAACACAACTATGTCTCTGAATTCTGACAGTGCTATTAAGTCTTTTTTTAAAAGGATTTAGTGAGCCAGTAATGCATTTGTAAGAACAGGATCTGTTTCTCCTGGGTCTTGCCCTAGGAGAAATGTGGTTTATTAAACAAACAAAAACGTTCAGCTCAAAGTATAGTTTAGAAAAGGTAGCTGCGGTATACAGCATGTTAAGTGAATGATCTCAGCTTGCTGTAAATACACAACTAATGGATGTTGTCTAGGCAATACTGGCAAAGGTAACTGTCTCCATCATCTATTTGAGAGAAAAGGTTCTACAAATGTAAAAAAACATGTTTTTAGGAATAACTACAGTACACTTGGCTTCAGTTTCCTTAACCATCACAGCTCTGCATTTTTGCAATAGTGACTGCTATTGTTAGGATAGCCAAAATGATAGCTTTTTAAGATGAGTGCTGGTTAAAGTCACATTTCATGAATGTACCAGTGTCTCATCTTTGACATTTTGTCATTTATATAGCTTCTATATGACAGGCTCTAGAAAGTAAAATTAATCTGTTCTTGTCAGTCTGTGAGTATCAGATAACTTCTTGAAATGTAGATTGCTAGAACTGTTTATCAGGTGCCTATCAGTTGTATCAGATATACCATATCTACTCGATTATAAGTCTGCCTCATGTATAAGTCGAGCGCAGGCTTTGGAGCCAAAATTATGGATTTTGATATGACCCATGGATAAGTTGAGGGTAAAATTTAGGGCCATGTAACAAAGGATATGAAGGATGAAGCAAAGGAAGACAGTGACAAAGAACTTACAAAATTCCCGGAGGCATAACTGTTTGTGCTTATATTATAAGCTGGTTCAATGAGAGAATAGAGGGAAGTCAATGCTTCCAAGACAGATTACTCTCTTGCTTTTCACCAGGGGATGGTTCCCCCCCCCCCACACACACACACACACGAGCTAAACTACAATACTAATATTGACCCGTGGATAAGTCGACTCAGGTTTTTGAGGTCGCTTTTTTGACTAAAATTTCTAGACTTATACATGAGTATATACAGTATACAGAAAAAGAAAATAGACCTATCGATGCCAGCCTGAGTCTAATGGAAACTGCCCAAAGCATAAGGGACACCAAAGAAAACCCAGTAACATACAAATTCATATGCTTAGAATGACTACTTATAAGTATTTAAAATATTGATTTTGCAATCTGTGGTTTTTAAATTATTTAACAAGTTCTATTCTGGTTTTAAATTATTTTATCTGTTGCACACCTCATAGACACTAGCAGGATGAGTGATGATCCATAAATGCTTTAAATAAATAACCCAGGAAAATGATAAAAATGGTCTCTTTATGTTTCTAAGCCACTTCATTCTGGTGTTGGTATGAATCTTTATCCTGCATTTGTATATGTAAAATAAAAAGGAACCAAACCATGTTATGAACACAGCTATTAGAAAAGAGTAAACCTAAATCAGATAAATAACATAAGGTTTCCATATATTCTCAGGATCTGCCTCTGTATCTTCTATAAGCTTTCCCAAGAGCTCAGATGAAATTACTGTTCCCCCACCTATTCCTCCCCGAAGACGTCCAGAATCTGCTCCTGCAGAATCTTCTCCATCGAAGGTAATTTTTCTACCTGTTTCTTTAGGGCGGAAATAGCCAATGTTAGCCATAAACCTTCGCATATGTAGTGCGATAAGTTTTAAAGTCCTTGTTAGCATCATGGCCAAACAAATAAACCAAAATTGTGTATACTATGTTTTGTGGAAGTAGTCCCCTTCCTTGATTCTGTAAGGGGGGAGGGGGGCAGGACATTGGTGAACAGTAACTTTCAAGTCTCCCCACAGATTCTCAGTTAGATTGAGGTGCGGAATTTGGCTGGTCCATCTAAAATATTCAGGTCCTTAGCCTTAAACCACTCCAGCATTAATTTGGCTATGTATTTATGGCTGTTGTTCTGTTTTCTCTAGGTTTGACCTGTATTTGTCTCTATCTATCTTGTCCTTAATCCTGACCAGATTCTTGATCCCTGCTTTCCCACCACCATGTTTTACTGTGTAAATGATATTCTCAAGGCATTGACCATTGTTGGTTTTGATCCACACATAGCATTTTGCAGCAAGGGTAACAAGCTAGTTTATCAGATCAGAGAACCTGTTTTCACATACCTTTTTGCAAACTCCAAATTGAGGGTGATAGAGTCTCCTTCCTTGGAGGTCTTTAAACAGAGGCTGGATGGCCATCTGTGGGGGATGCTTTGATTTTGATTTCCTGCATGGCAGGGGGTTGGACTGGATGGCCCTAGTGGTCTCTTCCAACTATACTATTCTATGATTCTATGATTCTTTGATTTGATCCAAGTTTCTCTCAGCAATTGCTTTCTTCTTGCCACTACTTTAAAAAAAAACAGCTTAGGGGAGCATCTGAGTGATATTTGCTGTATGAATGGTTTCTCCCATTTTAACTGTGAATCTCTCCAACTCCTTCAGATACCGTTGGACTCTTGGTTGTATTCATAGATTTAAACCTACCTTGATTGGGCTTCAACACAACTCTATCACGCACTTGTTTTGATAGCTCCTTGGTTTTCAGGGTGCTCTTTGTTTCCATATGCTCTCCAACAAAGTCTGAGACCTTTATAATAATTTATTTAAATTATTTTAGCATGTTATAGTATTGTGCTTTATTATCCATATTTATTAAATATGTCTGATATTCCATCCTTTGGTGAAAAGAGTGTTACAAATAAATGTGATTGTTGTTATTGTTATTGTAGAGCTGTTTTCACATGAGGATGTGTACTGTCAAATATTTTTCCTTTTAAAACATTTTTGAAGACACTGGCTGGAATCCTGTATGGGAGATGCGTCTGCATAAGCACCATAGTTACTATGCTACACAGTAAATCCTGGTCTGACCCCTGCATCTCCTCTTACCAGGAAGCAGCTGCCATGATCAGCACTGTTTCCCTATCACTCAGGAAGCAGCTCATTGCTGTTTTCATACCCTCCTGCAAGCAATCCCCAGTGGAACAGAAGCAGGGCCCCTACCTCAGTTCCTCCTTACACTGGAGATTGCTCTCACAAGTGTGGTTGGGAATGTCAGTTGCTTCCTGATCAGCAAGGGAACAAACCTCTGCTGACTGTAGTGGCTCTGCCCAGTAAGCAGGGATTGAGGTACATTAATGATTATGTAGAGATTGTGAATATGTAATATGCAGTCACAAATGCATAACTATAACATATTAATAACTGCCATAAATCATTCCAGCCACAATCCATAAGGCTCCCCACATTTTCAGCCAGCATTTAAAACAAAAACTAGTAGTTGAGGCGAGAGGTCAAGCCACTACCGTGTTTGTTCACCTCTACAAGCTCTCAGGATGACACTGGTAAATGTGGTTCCTGCTACTTTCCTCTCAGCAATAGTAATTAAAATAGTAGCATGGAGGCCTCACTAATGTGGAAAGCCCACTTCAAGTTCCACCCTAAAATTATACATTTTCATGGATAGAGGAATCTTTCTATAGAAATATGTGATACAAAATATGAATCTGTGCTTTCCAGAGAAGCCTACTGGGCACTGCTTATGGTAAGCAGCTTAAGCATCCTTGTTATCAATTTGGAAGTTCCTGTAAGCTGATATCTACAAGTTTTTACTGGTTTCCACAGTGGCTAGATAAGATTATTCTTTTGTGGCTGGCTGAGGCACGTGTTTGTGCCAGCTCCTTCCCTCTAATCATTGTACAGCGGGCTCTTGTCATCCACTAGGGTATTGTTTCAGGCCAACCCACCCCATGGATACCAACATTCATGGATCTTCAAGACCCGTTGAAAACAGTGACATGGTACAATGGTGTCCTTTATATAAAATGGCAGAATCAAAGTTTGCTTTTTGGAATATGTATATGGATATATATAATATTTTCAAGTTTAAAATAGAAATATAGAGATTTTTGCTGCGGGTCACCAGAGATTAAATGTATAGGTGCCACTGGTGTGCTTTTGTGATACCCCAGTTCCCATTTTCTCCAGCTGGCACCTTTGTTCTTTGATGCGTCTCCGCTTCCTGTGATGGACCATACACCTATCTAGCCCCTCTTATCGTTTCTTCCTTCTGGGGATAGGGATATGTGCAATCGAGAATGAAGCAGTGTGGAAAGATGGAAAGCCACTTTGGAACTGATTTTATTTCTTTGAGATTTGAGCCCTCATAATATTGAGATAGATCATATCAGTGTGTAGCAGGCATTAAGTGAGGAGACCTTAGACTTGTCATGGAGTTTCTTTCTGACCAGAAGTAGGATAGCCTATAGTGCATGATAGTTCTATCTGCCTCTGAAGGGGTGGTGTATAAAAGCTTATTGGAAAGACTTTTTCTAGAAGTTTTCTGGTCCAGTATGTTTAACAGTGTATCACTGAGGTACTGGAATTGTTATATGAACAAACTATTCATTGTGTTTCAGATTTCTTCTGCACATCTGGACAGCCCACCAGCGATCCCTCCTCGACAGCCAACATCAAAAATCTATTCACCGAGATACTCGGTGACAGACAGGACGTCCATCTCAGACACCCCAGAAAGCCCACCTGTATTGCCACCACGAGAACCTGTGCGAACTCCTGATGTTTTCTCTAGTTCACCTCTGCATCTCCAACCACCCCCTTTAGGCAGAAAAAGTGAACTTGGCAACACTTTCTTTCCTAATAGCCCTTCTCCATTTACTCCTCCTCCTCCTCAGACGCCTTCTCCCCATGTAGCACGAAGGCATTTGCCATCACCCCCATTGATACCACAAGATACGGACCTCCATTCTGTTGCTGGGCCACCTGTTCCTCCACGGCAAAGCACCTCTCAGCATATCCCAACTTCTCAACATATCCCAAAGCTGCCTCCAAAAACTTACAAAAGGGAGCCTGCACATCCGTCGATGCATCGTGATGGACCCCCTTTGTTGGAGAATGCCCACTCCACCTGAATTTCCCCTTATGCTAGAGAAAGTGCTTACCCAGGTGCCATGTCTATTGCTGGCAATAGATGCACTGTACCTTTTTGGCGCCAAGGAGTTGAGTTGTGTTGCTCCTAACACTAAAGACTGCAATACATTTGATACGTGGTGTAGAAAAATATGAATCTTAATAACAGGCCTTTATGGTGAAAAAAAAACTGTTGCTTTTTGTTAGTGTAGTATGCAGGGCACTGTTTTAAAGTCTCTGGACATCTGAATGTACCAGAAATCAGACTTACAGATCTCTTTGGGCCAATAAGCAGACACCGTGCTTTGTGTAATGTCCAGTGAAGGATGAAAAACATAGTCCTGTAATCATCTGTCCGCTGCAATGTAAGTTCTTGGAGTGAAAATATATTATGCACTTTTTAAAATATTTCAAATAGGGAACTTGATGGTCTCCTTAATTTTCTTTTGGTTGTTATTCCCTGTGTTCAAATCATGAACTGGACTGTGAGAAAGATCTGTGGTACTGAACCAATGTAAAACTAAAGAATAGCACTGTACTGCAGTACTGTTTACAAACTGTTACTAGTACATTGTGGGTACCTAGGCTTCACCAAAGAGGTACTTTCCTTCTTCTTCATGAATATTATGGTGCCAGTTCAAAAAGAAATTCAGCCAGGAAGCAGAATGCCTAATGTTTGCCTTCTTTAAATAAATGAGATTTAAATCTTATATGAATGACACCAATGACACAAACTGCAAAACAGAGCTATTGTGAAGAGTTGAATTTATTCCTACATTTAGAAGACTGTTAAATCTAGGCTAGGTTAGGTCTTCATCATCTTGAGGTTGGTGGTGCAACATCTTGGATCATGCCATGAAAATGCAAAGGATGATCTGCTGGCCGTACCCCCATTACTTATCACCATGTTTTAGCTAGCAGTAGGTAAATGAATAATCAGCACCCATAGAATTGCCTTGTAGTTGCATAGATAAATCATATGTATATAAGTGAATGTTGCGTATACTTGCAAATTGTTTTTAATTTAATTGAAATAAAGATACAGATATTTTGTCTGGCTGACATATATTAAATTATTGCATTGCTAAATGTACATTTCAGTTTAACGCACTGAAGAGAAGACATGTTCTGTGGTACACACACCTCTTTTCTAGCTCATTGTTTTGGTCTATAAAGCATAACTAAAGAAATCCAACGTTTGGCATGTGAAATAAAGGTGAGTTAGGGGTGGCTTAGAGTTAACATCTATGTGCTTAAAATGTAGAGGATCTCATGCATGTCATGCAATATAGAATTCCAAGCTCTGTTTAACCTCATAGACTTTGAACATCATCTTTTACTATGTCAGAAATGTTTGAAAGTGACTAATCTACATAAATATCCTGCCTTGGATTAGCCATAGACCAGTGAACTGCGCTTCTGCTTCCAGTACTGTGATGATAATGCATGCTACTTCTTGAAGATATTTTAATCATCTCTGCTACACTAGGATTTGTGAATGGTGCAGTATTGTTTCTTTAGTTATTAAGAGTCTTATAGGACATTTTTGGAAAAACCAAAATACATTTTGGCAATCTAGAAAGCCATGTCAATGAAACCATGTTGGTAGAAGACTGTATCACCGTGAAAGCCTACTTTTTTATATATATATGCAGTGTGGTCTTTGCATTTCAGGAAATGTTTACTTTGAATTACATAGTTTCCTTTCTCTGTTTTGTCTTTTTGTTTGTTTGTTTGTTTGTTTTTTACATATGTAAAATATGCAGTCTAAAGAAGGGAATTCTGGAAAAATTGTTTGTGTAATGCATATATATATATATATAGAGAGAGAGAGAGAGAGAGAGAGGTTAGGCTGAGTTGCAGTGAAATCTAGTGAAAGGTAAGGGGTGCCTCTAGAAATGGTTGAACTTTAAAGAAATGTTGTGAAACTAGTCCTCTCCTTAGACCAGAGGTGATCGAACTGTTTGGGCAAATGGGACAGTGTCCACCTTATCCTCACTACCTCTCCCAAACAGCTGGGGATGCAAGGTGTATTTAATACTTATAAGGAAGGAGGTTACATAGCAAAGAGATATAAATGGCTCCACTTCTGGTGACTGCATCCCACTCCATTAACCCTAGGGGGTATCAGCCACCAGTTGTTTTCTTAGTTTATAACACTAAAAAAAAGACAAATCTTTCTGTGAAAGCAGCAGATAATATTATCTGAGCCAACCAGAGTGTGTCATTTTGTCCAGGTTCTCTGCCTAACAGACAGAAGAGTTCCCTAATCAAGCCACTTTATTTTAGAAAGAGGAGGCAAAGAAAGGCGTCTGGACGTCAGATTTGCTAATTTTGCTTAGTATTTGCAGGCAGCAACTTCCCAACATATCTTATCATTATCCTGTACTTAGAATGATATCTTTAAAAATTGCTTTAATGTTTCCACCAGCCTCATTGTTGCTAAAATGACCCTGCTTGATGCATTCTAAATGCCAAATGGTTAAATGCACTGGCTTAAGAAAGAGGGCCCTTTGTGATCTTCAGAGTGTATTATGGTTGAAGTAAACTCTTCAAACCACTGAACAAACTGCCCTTTTAAAATTCCAAATTTTAATTTTCTGAATATGATAGATTTGTTAAAAGCCACTGAAATGGAATTTGTTGGTTGATCAGTGTACAGGCAGAGCATTAATCAGTTAAAAACTGCATGAGCTGCACAGGAAATGGTGGCATCTAAGTAGAAGTACTTTGTACTCAGCCAGGCCATCTATTATTGTATCCCCTTGTTAAGTATAACCTGCTTGTCATGTGTTTTGATAATCTACAAAATCTGCTGCCCTTTCCCAGAGGTGAATTTTCCCCTTAAAGGTTTTTTCAGTGGAAGACCTTTTACAGGTGAATTGAAACTGTTAGAAGTGAGACAGTGTGGCATAGTGTTTTGAGCACAGGACTTGGGGAGACCAGGGTTTGAATCCTCACTCAGCCATTCAGTCCTACTGGATGACCTTGGGCAAGTCACACTGTCTCAGCCCCAGAAAAATCAGTGATAGGATTGCCCTGGGGTCACCATAAGTCGGAAACCACTTGAAGGCAGCAACAAGAAGTGTTCTAGTGCCATGGGCTGTTGGATAAGTAATAGTCATTTGGGGTAACCTGGATTGAAATCATTATTCTTAATGTGAGAGCTTGTCTGCTTTCTAGTTGGCTTTGCCTACTTGCTGTTCCACCACAAGTACACAAAAATAAATCCTATCTTTTTTAGCAAGTGAAAAGGCAGGACTTGTTGTGAACACCAAGAGGTCTATTCCACTGGATGGGCTAATGCAAGCATTACGTCACATAGTTGTTATAAATAGAGCTGTTAAACTGATTATCATTTCAAATTTCTTTTGGGTAAATTATTTTTCTCTACACAGCAGTCACTGTAGGTCTCATGCTGACGACAAGGGTAAAGCCAAAAGCGCTTGGGTTTTTGTGTGTGTGAATGTCACGCCTCGTTTGCCATTTATTTATAACAACCTTCAAGTGCATTTTTGTCAACTGTGAGCAAATTCCCCTTTTGCCTTTATAGAAGTAATAGTGCATTAAGCAATCTATTGTTGCAAAAATGCTAATTGTGTGACCTTTTTAAAACAGTCATGTACCCAGGTGAAAGGAGAAAATCTTGTGCCAGAAGTATGCAACTTTCAGTAGCTGCCAAAATGTGCCTTTTTTTAAAGAAGAAAAATCTTTTCTGAAACGCAGTAGATTATCCTGTTGGCTGGGTCTTATTTCAGGTAATATTTTCTTATTTGGCCAATTTAGAAACCGAACTTTATGGTTCTCTATGTACAAGTTTTTGTTTTGATGACTTCTGATACTTTATTGAATTATTGAAAATGTATTGCCTTTTGTTTAATGGTGTGGATACTGTGCTAAATGGTTGAGAAGCTATGGCAGTCCGATCCAGCTGTGTAAGTTTGAAGTGGTGATATCTAAATTGGCAAATCTTATGGGCCTGTGTGTACCTAATCATGTATGTAGGTCAGCTTTGTATGCTATGTCTGCAATGGTATTCAGATTGCATTTAAACTGAAAATTAATAGTGGTTGTTACTTTTTGGCATTCAAGAGATCTGTTCTTAAAAAAATAAAATAAAAATGCCTTACATATCCCATAATATCTTTGTATATCTTTGTATATGTGGTAACTTAGATTGGTCAGTCTGCCACATTATTTTTGTTCAGGTCAAAGTATTGAATTACCACTCAACATATATGGTCATGCACTCACGTGAAAATATGCAACTTTTAATAGCTGCCAAATGTGCTGTTTTAAAACTTTTCTTTCTCCTGAAACAGCAATTCCTTGTTTGTTTTTTTAAAAAAAGATAATTCTTCATAATTAATATAACAGGGATCACACTTTTTTCCCCATCCCCATTTTTTCCCAGCTGTCGGTCAGTGGACTGTAGCTACTGAGCATGTTCAGTTCTTTGGGGGTAATTGAGTATTCTCAGAACACCCTCCAACAAATGGATTAACTTTATTAGCCAGGTCAGGCTGGACTCAGGTAATCATAACCAGTCTTTTCTGTTCCTTCAGTATTTCTTCCTGCTCGGTTCCGTTCAGGCGTGAGAGCTTTATCTCATCCATACTATATACATCTATACTTCACTGGATGGTGCCGAATCAGTTGCACTAATGGTATGTTACACTCATGTTCAGGGTGTAAATATTCTCAAGCAATCTCCTTGATCTGCATTTTACAGAAAGTTTTATTTGAATCACACGCACAAAAATAGTGGTACTGTACATTCCGACTTTAATCTACCAATAAACGCTGGCCTTTCTTTATCCTGTCCATACTGAATACTTCCCACTACTTTGAAAATGGGAGTGATTCCGCTGTGAAATTTGTTCAGAATTCAAAGATCTAGAGATTTAAAAGACTGCAGCACAGCACCACTTGACATTTTTGGAGACAGATCAGTGGATGCTTTTGTTACCTATCGTCGTTAGAATTTTTAAGTATTGTGTTACTCAGACTAAAACTATGTTGTAACAGTTGCATTTCACATTTTAATCACATAGCCCAAACCCCAGAATGCTTAGGCTACACTTAGACTTGAGCTGTTCATTTAGAGCCATCCAAAAACTATGCAGCTGGTTTCCGCATGTTTACCAATGTAGTTATTAAATAGAAATGTAGAATGTTGATCTGAGATTTGTTTATAGATCCAGGAAGATACCATCTACATACAGGGTTTAGATTTGCAAACTTTCAACAAAGCAAGTCCACAAGGTAAACAAACAAAAATGGCACTAGTGGGAACCTATTCTTGAGGTTTCTCCTGATAAACATCATTTCAGAAGCAGTGGCAGAATATATGCATTAATGACGACATGCTGTGCTTCTTTTACTGCGAAGCCCTCGTTGATGGCAAAATGCACTCAAGGTCTTTTCTTTTGGGGCTTCAGGACTGAAACTTTTTAAAAAAAATGCCACCCATTTTAACATTCTATTATTTCTTCCCTTTAACATAAAGCCACGTGAAGCAAAGCCCACCGCATTACATGGCACTCAAAGCAAAAAGCTCCAGCCAAAGGAAGCATGGAAGAGTCTTGGCCCAGATCATTTCTTTTTGAAGAGTTTACGAAAGGAACGTCGGAAGCCCCCTTTCTGTTCTTGCCTTGGGATGTGACTGCTGAAAGAAGTTTGCTCATTGTCATCCCTATGAGAGAATCTGGTGTTGTCTTCTAAACGCATATCCTGAAATGGAAAACACAGTTTGGTCAGGAGTTTTGCAAAGTTATCCCATGTGGGGCCTTCTCCCTTTGATGTCAGGCATGCATGTGAAGAAATAAAATGGAAGGACTCTGGATGGCACTGGAGACACACACATGTACCAAAGCCCATGACCTTTATTTCCAAGGAGTTTATGGGTTGGAAGTGGCATCAGTGCCTATTGGTACGCTACTGAATGTTTTGCAAGTTTCTGCAGTGCTTCAAAAACCTACTAACCCCCTTCTGATTAAGGAAACTGATGAAAAATCAGTGAACACATTGCTGTATGACATGACTCAAAAACAGCGTCCATTTTTTGTATGTAGAGAGATCTTGTGTAGTACCTTTGAGACTAACTGAAAGAAAGAAGTTGGCAGTATGAGCTTTCGTAGACTTCCTCAGATGCTTTTAGTGGAGTGAAAAGCCAGGGACAGACCTATATATGCCATTAGTGTGTGAGAATGCCAGCTCAATTTCAAAATCCCTTGTGTATGGAAATGAAGTTATCTCTACATACTGACTTTACAGACTAACACAGCTATATCTTTGAATTCTTCCATTTTTCCATGGTGATTTCTACCAGCTTCTGTCCATTATATAATGAGGCAAAATTAGAAAACTGGTTCTCCAGGAATACAATTCCTAGTGACCTTCCCTATTTTTATGCTGCTAAGACTGAAGAGAACCAGCAAACAAATGCCATCTTAATGGCTACAGTTGTTCACCCTTACCTAAAGTGAAGTTTGTGGCTTCACTCTCTTCGATATTCTAATCAATAAGAAACAGAATTAAAAGGCAATACTGCACTATCTAAATGGACAGTTTGGCTCCCAGTGGGCTGTAATTCAAACCTTGATACAGTTTTTGAGAGAATTAAAAATTGTGATTCCTAGTTGCATTCATTACCTTGTATGATACAAGTAAATACATCGCTACTCACTTTCATGACATGAGGAAATTATTAAGACCAGACTAACAGTAGAAAGGAGCTGAAATTTGCTTTCCAGCCCCATCATAACTCTGTAGCTTCTGCTAATGTAGGAATGTATGGAGGAACACATAATGTGCCAGGAATGTTTTCAAAATAGAGTAGCCTCAGCTACCACACTCATTTTGTTTCAAAAAGTCATGTGTAGTTGTGTCACGTGATCTACAGGTGATTTCTTCAGCGAATCAAAAAGAGAGAAAATAAATGCAAATTTAAAATGCCATGGCAAAAAAGAGCATTTTAATTTGACATGGGAAAGAGAATAAAGTTGGTGCTGACATATCTTCTTTAGGAGGAAATTCCAAAAGAGCACCTTGGCTAATAATAGGAAGTATATAAAACTTGGTTGAGTGGGGAAGATATGAAAACTCATAAAAAGCTGTCCCCAAACTGAGCCCTGAAATGCTGCCATGTCACAACTGTTTCCCTGGCTCCAAACTTAGAGCATTTCAATGAACCAAACATGATACCTTTGTAGAAAATGTGGGGCCATAGAAGCCCACGTTTATCCTTCTGAATCTTGCAACCACTAGGAAGATACTTTTTAACTAGAGAAGGAAGTATTGTGTGTTTTCTCTTGGGTCCACTGCCCATCAGCTGCCTTTCCATGCAATTCATCCATACTTTTCCTATTCAGCCAATTAAGTTTGCATTGTGAGCTTACAAAAGAAAGCAAGAACATGTTCTGGGCTCCATGTGCCAATTTTCCTGGGTCAGAATATAAATTTGACATGTGAGCTGTGCTAATAGGCAGCGAGTGGTTCACAGATCAGTTCTGCTTTCCGAGCAGTTTGGTCAGGCTTTGGATGGGCAATGAGAAGAGCTCAATTTTCCCCTACCCACTATCCAGATTATGTTTTTTTCAAAGTGTATTTAGCAGTAGCAATAGCAGCTTCATTTATATACTGCTTCATACTGCCTAAGCATCTCTAAGCGGTTTACAACTGTCAGGTAATTGCCCACAAGTTGGGTACTCATTTTAGTGACCTCCTCGGAAGGATGCAAGCCTGAGTCAAGCTTGAGCCCTGGCTGGTACTGAACTCGCAACCTTATGGTTTGTGAGTGAGTGGCTACGGTACAAGCATTTAACCACTGCACCACCAGGGATCCTAATAGTAGTCTGTTTAAAGGTATTTCTCATCGGATGGCCACTTACCCTATTTTAATCATGTTTGTTTTGCAAGATTTCATAACACTACAAATGCCTGAAACACCAGTGCTTCTAAAAGAATTGCTTGTATTTATCACTCAGTTCTACATATATTCCCTTGGTCTCAAGGCAAAGTGCAGAGGAGGTAAGGGACTCTTCTTTAGGTTTTTAAGCAAACACTTGTTTAACTTGTGGCCCATCAGCCTTTCACAGAAGAAGCCAGAATATGATCTGTCTTTAATCCCTGGTCCTACAAGAAGATAGTATATGAGCCATTGAGATGCAGGGGGTTGATATTTCTTTTAATAATGAGGCATGTAATACACATAATGAGAAAGCCAGCTACACCAGATAACTGCAGTGGAGATGTAAGATTATAAAGCTGGTCCTAAAAATAGACAAAGTGAGGTAGTCTCCAGTTCCTGATTTAGGATATCATGAAATAACAGGAAGTTATTAGCTACTTAATGTGTTGCTACATTATTATTTTTTATTCATTTTTTTTAGTCAAAGAAGGGGAGAATTGTTTGCTCAGCCTGATGTGTTAAAATGATTTGACTAGGCCCAGAAAGCAAAATGTCTTAGGCCAACCTTGGTTGACGAAAAGGCAAACAGAAAACTCTGGCTGACAGGGAAGGGAGAAGTAGTGCACAGTGTTCCTTTAGGAAGAAAGTTGGGTACAATCTTTTAAAATAAATTTAATAAAAGGGAACTCATTAGAGACTTTAAGACATGCCCAAAGGCACATATTTCTGGCCCACAACCCTCATAAGTTGAACAGGTGGAAACATGGGAGAGGGTCTTCTCAGTGGTTGCTCCCATGCTCTGTAATTTCCTTTCTAGAGAGGCCATGCTGGTGCCCTCTTTGCTATTTGTCGGTAACCTTGTGAAGATAGATTTTTTTATATATATGATTTTGTTTCTACAAGCCCTTGAAAATTAATTGCTAATGGTGAAAGGACAGCCAGTATTATGCTATATTGTCTATATATGTTTTATTTTCATTGTGATGGCTGAATCTTGGTAAGATTTAAGTATGGGTAAACACTAGTTATGGTGCCACACAGTGAATCCTGGAGTGGTCTGCCCAAGCCCTACCTACTGGGAAGCAGCCACTCCGAATGATGGGGGTCATTTCCCCTGTCAGTCGGGAGGCAACTGACTACCATTTCCACCCCCTCCTGTGCGCAATCTCTGGAACAACAGGCAGAAGCAGGACCCCATATCAATTCTCTCTTCCACCAGAGATTACTCATGCAAGGGGGCATGAGTGATCTCTAGTGGAAGGTAAGGTACATTAAGTGGGAACGTGAGTCAGCTGCTCCCCAACTGATAGGTGAATAGACCCCCCACATCAATTGCAGTGGTTCCTTCCTGATAAGTGGGGATTGGGAGGGACTGGTGTGGGATTTGTTTTTGTGTGCCTTCAAGTTGGTTCCAGCTTACGGTGACGCTAAAGTGATCCCATAATGGGATTTTCTTTGTTTATTCAGAGGAGGGTTGCCATTGCCTTCCCTTGAGGCTAAGAGTGCGCGACTTGCCTAAAGTCATCCAGTGGGCTTCATGACCGAGCCAGAAACCGAACCCTGGTCTTCAGAATCATAGTCCAGCACTGAAACCACTACTCCACACTGGCTCTCTTTTCCAAGATTTACACACATGTAAATCCCATACAGGATTCCAGCCAGCTGATAGTTTCATAATATTTTAAGTTTTATATGATGTGAACTTTTATTTTGTTAATGCCATTCTACTGCAGATGCGGAATAGTTCTGGCCCTGAATACTGCCTAGATGGGAGTACCTGGCAAGAAAATGTATAGAAAGAAGTTCAAGATGGAGCTCAAAACGGGATGTAAGTGTAACCAACGACAGACAAGGATCTAGGGGCACTGTTCCAGGACAGCCCTCATCCCTCCCTTTTTTTTTTAAACTCAGAGTGGGTGCCCGGCTTACGTGTTTCTCAGACCCTGCTGGGAAGTGGGTTTGCCCTTGCTTTTCGCTCTCCTTACTTCCACAAAACTCTGCTTTTCACCTCCTCCTCGTTGTGGAGGGAAGTAGTTCCGCTGGGAGCTCCTGGGGACAGCAGAGGCTCCATGGGTTTGGAAACCCCTCTCCTGCTTGTTTGGCAACCGACTCCCACTGCTGCTCCGCGTGCTATAGAGCCTGGTGCTGACGCCATCAGACCCGCTGCGGGGAAACTCCTTCAAGGACCGGCTCAACTGTTTGCCTTTGCTCCGAAAAAGCTCCCGCTTATAAGTGCTGCTGCTGCTGTTGGCTGGAGCTCCGCTCTTGGGCAGTGGCTGTAAAGTGTGCTCTGTCCTTTCTGGCTCTGTGGTGAAGTTCACAGGCCTCAAAAAACAGATGTCGATACTGGACTCAGAAGAAGCCGGAGAGCAGGGCTCAAAGACAGCCAGGTTTTGGAGAGGCTCTTCCTGGTAAGGGCCACCCATGGCATAGGTCTCCCCTATGTATTCAAAGTCTTCATAGTCAGGCGTGAAACCTGCACTGTGGTGAAGAAGCTCCGATGTTGAGGCTCTCCGAGATCGCTCAGGGTTTCTTTTCATGTCAGGAGGAGGAGCATTGTATTCCATATCTGGGAGGCCCTGCAGAGAGGCCGCAAGTGTTTTCAGGTCCTGATCGCTGAACTGAGATGAAGTCAGGGTGCTCTCAGGCCTCTCATGCTGCCTTCCGTCACTTTCCCACTCACCTGATGGCATTCCCTGCATGGTCTCCACTCCTTGTTGTTGACTCTTCTTCATGTGTGACATCAAGTGCCTTCAAAGGAAGAGGGCACAGGAGACCAAATTAAACATTAGGATAAGTGAGATAGACAAAGGGTAACCTCAGTATGCCATCTGAGATAACAGCTTACTAATTACGTGGGATTGTCTTTTACCTTCACGAAATCAAGTTCCACTTACAAATACTTGTATCTACCAACTGAGCCCTGTAATTTTAATCTTAATGGTGTGTTGTTGTTTGTAACATTTATTAATAACTCTATATAGCTAATGGTTTTCACAGCAATATCCAATAAGAAACTGAGAAAATCTGGCCAGAAGGAAGAGGTGCCAGCCTGCAAGACATTATCCCTCCAAACCATCTGAACAAAAACAGCAAAATGGAGGCCTATAACTAGCACCTTCAATTTTTTTCTCCTGAATGGTTTTTAACACCTTGCCTGATAAAGAAGCCAGTTGAGCTTTGAAAGCAATGTGTTTCTTCTTCGTGGTCTCTGCGAATCATACAAATAGGTTTTACTGCGCCTGCGCAGTGCTGCTCGGAACCTACTGGAATCACTGGGCAGAGTTTACTCTGCAACATTTTGAAACTTTTTGGCGGTAACTCCGCCCACCCGTTATAAGGCCCCTGCCTTCCCGCTCTTTTCCCCAGTTCCTTTTTTCCGAGCTGCTTCAGGGAACTTTCGCTTGCTTTGCTTGCTTGGAATCACTTTCGCTTTTTGACCTCGGACTGTATCTTGACCATTCTTTGTCTCCCGCCCCTGGTAACTTCGGACTTTAAAAAGGTATCACTGTTTGGTGGATTTTTGATGTTACTGGATTTGCTATATGGCCAACACAGCTACCACTGAATGTTTTTTAAAAGAAAATCTGTGTGTATCAAATAATAATAATAAAACATTTTACAACAGCAGCAAATTAAAAGAGCAGAGATGTAGAAAGATCTTGTAGCACCTTTGAGACTAACTAGAAGAAAGAAGTTGGCAGCATGACATTTCTTAGACTTAAGTCTATTTCGTCAGATGCATTTGGATCCAAATACATCTGAGGAAGTAGACTTAAGTCTACAAAAGTTCATGCTCCAAATTCTTTCTTCCAATTCCTTCAAAGGTGCTACAAGATCTTTCTACATACTGATTCTACAGATAAAGGGGCAAAACAGATGGACCTGAAAAAGAGAAAGATTGGGGCCACAGCAACCACACACCATGGCCCCAATCTGGCCGCTTCCACTCCAAATAGGACAGAAAAAGTTTGCTTCTATTTGGGGTGGAAAAAACCCGCCTTTTCCACCATGGTGGAGGTTTTCGGGAGACTTTTGCAGCGCAGCCTGTGTAAACACCACACCACCAAAACACTGTGAAGCTGCCACATGTCTGGTCAGCCATGAGGTCTACTCTAGTTGGGAGCAGCCAACAGGATTGTAGCCATTGTTTAAAATAATAATAATATGCTATGTTGAATATTGTTCAGCTGTAGTCGTATGACAATATTGTACTCACATAGCTGTACTTCCAGAACCAGGTGCTGATGGGAACAGTTGCATTGCCTCTTCAGAGTGGATCCCACTGTCACGGATGGAAGTTGCACTTAATGTTGGAGATGCGTCTTGGCCGGTGCTGGCACACTGAGACGCTAAACCTTTATATAATTTTATGAAGGAAGACCTAGTCAAAAGTAGATGTAAATGCAGTAAAACTTTTAGTTAAATAATCAGGCAGGTATCAAATTTTAAAAATAGCAGTATGTTATTCGCACACTGATTTAATTGACAGAGAATTTCATTTCAGGATGGCTTCCACCATGACAGCTATTCTACAATTTCACACAAGTCTAAAAAATGCCACAAATGTGTTTTGGAGCACAGAATTGTGACTAATTAACAAATATTTAACTCTTGCAGCTGTGAAGATATGTTTGAAATTCAAAAAAGTGAAGTATTAGCTCATTCAAGACGACATGCTGTATACCCAAATCAAAATCAAACTACACAATTATACCATCTATTTTCTTGTAATACACAGGGGACCCAGGTGATGTCATTAAGAGTGGTGCATTAAACACCAATCACCATAGCTCACACACCTTGTCACTCAAATATATACAGAAAGAGAGAGATATATACAGAATATATACAGAAAGAGAGAAATATATATAGAAAGGGAGGGGGAGAATATATTATCCTGTCTGGAAATTAAGACAGAAATTGTATGTAAGAGTCTGTTCACAGAGCAGTATTGAACGAGGAGATTATTCCTTCTCACTTATGTAGGCAGATGGGACAAAGAATATTCAGTATACCCTACTTGCTTCTAGCCAGAAGAGTAGAAGGTGAACACTGGCATAATTGGTGGGAGGGAAGGAAGAAGTTAAGTAAAAACACAGACAAACCCCAGAGAGTCTTTACAAATTGCAGCAAAAATCCATTAATCTTTGCAAATGTTAACAAGCTGCTGCTCTACTAACTGAGCTAAAGATTTGCACACAGCCCTTTCCTTTTGGCTGGAGCTCAGCCCACAAAAGTGGAGAATTTGCACCCTCATCTCCCACCTGGAGATCACCATGAAAACTGCAGACTAAGGAGCAGGCCCTGATAGCTGGCAACCCTAGCTGACAGGTAGCCGAGGGGGCCACTGAAACCATTTTAAAAGGCAAATCATGAGCTAAAGCTGGCAAACCTGCAATTAACTTTTTCCCTAAAAAAAAATGTCAAAAATCCTAGGTAGCATTCTGCATTTTTATCATGCTGGTAAATATAGAGTTAGTACACACACAGGCTTAGCCACACTGTACAAAGACTGTGTTTGAGAGTCTCTGTTAGCATTTCCTGGTCGAGGCTAATATCAAGGCTTCTACCCGGATCCCTCCCGGGGGTGGCGGACCTATTCGGATGGTCCACCCTCAAAGGCTGATGGAACCCAAAAGGTTCCAAGAAGCCCTAGAGGGGTTTATGGTTGGAACTGATGGCGATTCTGTTGATGCCCTGACTAACATCTGGGATATTGATCTCTCCAGGGCTATATACAGTATCGCTCCCTAGCATCCTCTCAGACCTGCTTCCAAAAAACGGCCTTGGTATATGGAAGATCTTCGGGCCAGGAAGCGGGTTTTGCGACGACTAGAGTGCAAATGGCGGAGACATCAAGCCTTAGCCGACAAGACACACCTGGACTCTCTTTTGAAGGACTACGGAGTGGCGATAATCACAGCGAAGAACTCGTTCTTTTCTGCGTGTATCGCGTCCGCGGAGTCGCGTCCGGCAGAGCTGTTCAGGGTAGTGAGGGAGCTTACTCAACTCCCTCCTTCCCTGAACCCTATTTTGGAACCATCGAAAGCCTGCTGCGACGAGTTTAACAACTTCTTCGCGGATAAAATCTCTCCGATAAGGGTTGATCTCGACTCCATTATTAGTTCAGAATCTAGAGTAGAGGTGTCCAGAGCCTCCGTGGACTTAGTTAAACTGGATCACTTTGAGTCTGTTTGTACTGAGGATGTGGACAAGATTCTTCGAAGTGTTAGGAAGACGACTTGCTCTCTCGATCCCTGTCCTTCATGGCTGACAGCTCAAGGGGGAACGGTTGTGACTAATATGTTGCACCATATTATCAATACATCCTTCAGGGATGGGCAGTTTCCATCAACTTTGAAGACGGCCATTGTTAAACCTTTGTTGAAAAAGCCCTCCCTTGACCCCTTAATTCGGAACAATTATCGGCCTGTCTCGCTGCTGCCATTTTTGGGGAAGGTGATCGAGAGGGCAGTTGCCTTTCAGCTTCAAGGGATCTTGGATGAGATGGATTATCTGGACCCATTTCAAACCGGCTTCCAGGCGGGCTATGGAGTTGAGACTGCTATGGTCACCTTAGTTGATGATCTCCGTCTGGGTATGGACAGAGGGAGCGTGTCCCTGTTAGTGCTCTTGGACATCTCAGCGGCCTTTGATACCATCGACCATGGTATCCTTCTGAGTCGCTTGAGGGAGTTGGGTATCGGGGGCTCTGCTTTGCAGTGGTTCCGTTCCTACCTCTCGGGCAGATTCCAGATGGTGGAGCTGGGGGACTGTCACTCCGATAGGAGGGCCCTGACATCTGGGGTCCCTCAGGGAGCGATTTTATCCCCTATGCTATTTAACATTTACATGAAGCCGCTGGGAAAGATCATTGTTCCACCTGTCCTAAATGGGGTCACGCTCCCTGTGAAGGACACTGTTCGCAGTTTGGGGGTGCTTCTGGACTCGTCGCTTCACCTTACTGCTCACGTGGATGCGACGGTCAGGAGCACCTGCTATCAGCTTCGGCTGATATGCCAACTGCGACCCTTCCTTGGCCGGGGGGACCTTGAAACCGTTGTACATGCTCTGGTAACCTCTCGATTAGATTTCTGTAATGCGCTTTACATGGGGCAACCCTTGTACCAAACCCGGAAGCTTCAATTAGTGCAGAATATGGCTGCTCGGCTGGTTACTGGATGTTCCAGGGTCAGCCATATAACACCAGTCCTAAAAGATCTCCATTGGCTGCCTATTTGCTTCCGGACCGAATACAAGGTGTTGGTTATCACCTATAAAGCCCGAAATGGCTTGGTCCCAGGGTACTTGGAGGACCGCCTCTCCCCATACAATCCGCCCCGCACTCTCAGGTCGGGTGAAAGACATCTTTTAAGAGTTCCAGACGCTCGATATGTATCAGCTCAGAGGGCTTTCTCTATTTCAGCCCCTCAGCTCTGGAACTCCCTCCCCAATGAGCTCCGTACTTCCACCTCCCTCGATGCTTTCAAGAAGAACTTGAAGACTTTTTTGTTCCGCCAGGCTTTCCTCCCGTGAGCCTTGTGGTCATTCTCTTCCCCTTGGCAATGTTTTTGTGTACTTCATTCTACACAGACACTTGTATAGGGTGTTGTTAGTTTTTACTGTTCTTAATTGTTAACTTTGTATTATTGTCATGCTGATGTTTTGATTGTCTTACTCTTTGATGTACACCGCTGTGATCACTGGAATAGCGGTATAGAAATAAATTATTATTATTATTATTATTATTATTATTATTATATTATTTATCTGGACAAACTCCTGAACTAGGAGCAAACTGAGACAGCTATAGAATAAATTCTATCCAGTCAAGCCTAACAAACTCCAATTAGGATTGACAAAAAGTTTGAGAGGGAGCCCTCTGCCAGCACCCCTAAACTTTATCAGACTGGGTCAGATGAAGAAGGGATTGTCTCCAAGGCCCCATCACTGACATGATGTTGGTGGCAGGACCCAGAGGAGACACTAAAGTAGGTAATGGCAACTATAGCTGCATAGAATCATAGAGCTGGAAGAGAGGCCATAAGGGGCATTGCATTGTCTTTCTTAGTTGCCGCATCACATTGCTGGCTTATGTTCAGCTTGTGGTCCCCTAAAACCCATAGATCCATTTTGCGTGTACTGCCATCAAGCCAGGTGTGACCCATCCTATATTTATACATTTCATTTTTATCATTATTATTATTAACCTTTATTTATAAAGTGCTGTAAATGTACACAGCGCTGTACATACAATCTTTTACTCAGACGGTTCCCTGCCCTTAGGCTTACAATCTAAAAAGACACGACACAAAAGGAGAAGGGAGTGGTGGTGGGGAAGGGGATGAGGTCCAGCAGATCTTCTTCACCTCCGAGGCCTGGACCAAGGCAGATGGACTGGAGGGAGGACTTGGGTTCTTAATGGAAGGTTAATCTTCTTCCAGGCAGGCCTGGTGGAGCTAGCCTGCCTCTCTCTCCCTCAAGATGGTGACTGAAGGGAGGGCTTGTTTTTTTTACTGCCCAAGTGTTTTACATTTTCCCTGTTGAGATACATTTTGTTAGTTTTGGCCTAGCTTTCTAATCTGGTAAGGTAATTTTGAATTTTGATCCTGTCCTCTGGAGTATAAATTAACCCTCCTAATTTAGTGTAATCTGCAAAACTGATGTTAAAAAAAAGTAAAGGTAAATTTTCCTCTTGAGAAGATTGTCTAGTCATGTCCAATGGTAGGGGGCAGTGCTCACCTCCATTTCTAAGTTGAAGAACCAGCATTGTCTGAAGACAACTCCATGATCGTGTGGCCAGCATTACTGCACAGAACGCTGTTACCTTCCCACCGAAGTGGTACCTATTTATCAACTTGCAGTTTTACACACTTTCAAACTGCTAGGTTGGCAGCAGCTGGGACTAGTGATGTGATGGGAGCTCACCCTTTGCCCTCTTTTCCGTCATCCAAGTCATTGATAAAGATGTTGAATAACACTGGGCCCAGGACAGAGCCCTGTGGGACCCCACTGGTCACTTCTCTCCAGGATGAAAAGGAGCCATTATTGAGCACCCTTTGGGTTCGGCCAGTCAACCAATTACAAATCCATGTAACAGTTACCTTGTCTTGCCCATATTTTATTAAAATAGTCTTGTCCTTCTCTGCACAGGACCAGGCTATAATAAAAAAACAAACAAACACTGAAAAGGGTACATCTGGAATCAATAGCGGTGGATCCTGATGCTTACCCCATCATTGTTGGGTGCCAATGATGGGCCCAATTTCTGTGGCCACTTCTATCATGTAAACAGATAACTATTCCTGCTCTCAGAATTGCTCAAACAACCAACAGAACATCACAATCAGAGTGTTAGTTTGGGGAAACTTAGTTTTAGTTCATATCAACCACTGTAACAGTCATAATTTTCTGTGTAGCCTAACTCACAGGGTTGTTGTGAAGGTGAGGGGAAGATGTGTGCACCATTCCATGAAGGAAGATCTTTTAAAAGTGAGCATGAGGAGGAGGCTGTCTTGCAGCAATAGACTTACTTTCTCAGTTTCTTTCGTTTCTGTATCAGGAGATCTTCATTGCACTGGAAAAGGAGGCTGTAGTGTGAGATGAAAACTCGCAGGCGCTGAACGCAAACAAGGAGAAGGTAGTAATCTGGGTGTTCCTGTTCTGTGTACTTCAAGATATTCTAAGGTAAAAGAAAGACAGCTGTGTTGAATTATATCCCTACTCCATTAGGTTAAAAACAATGTGAAAGGCCACACATGATTTTAAAATAATGCAAATATTTATCTTTGTTTGAGAAGGCCTGGGGTTCAGTGGATGAACACACGTTTTACGTGTAACTCCCAGAATCTCAAAGTCAGTCTTAGAGACATGAAATTTTGGAGCCTTACCCCCCCCCCCGTTTTCTCCCAGCAGGAAAAATTAGAAATATTCAGAGGGGTGGGATTATATATATATATATATATATATATATATATATATATATAATTTGTTTTATTTATATACCGCTATTCCAAAGATCATAGCGGTGAACAGCAAGTAAGCTAATTAGCAAGTAAGCTAATTTGCCCCCAACAGTCTGGGTACTCATTTTAGCGACCTCGGAAGGATGCAAGCCTGAGTCGAGCTTGGGCCCTTTGCTGGTCTTGAACTCGCAACCTTGTGGTTTCGAGTGAATGGCTGCAGTACAGGCATTTAACCACACACACCTACATAATGAATGTCATTTTGCTATTTTAGGAACATTAATTATATATATATATATATATATATATATATACATACACACACACAGTATATACATACACACACAGTAAAATTTGCATAAAATTGTCATGCTTGATATATTAATAGTGCAGTTTATTCAGAATATGATTACACATTGAACTTTGTGAAGAAAGTTATTATTATTAATAATAATATTATTTTGCTATATAGGGAGCTACAGATTGAGTATTTCTTATACTTTTGGACTCTTATACTTGGGACCAGACGTGTTTTGTTTGGATTTTGGAATATTTGCATGTACAGAATGAGATATCTTGGAGATGGGAACCGAGACTAAATATGGAATTCATTTATGTTTTGTATATAACTTATACATGTAGCCTGAAAGTAATTTTATACAACATTTTTAATAATTTTGTGCATGAAATTATGTTTGTGTACACTGAACCATCAGAAGGTAGAAGTGTCACTATCTAAGTGATCCATATAAACCTTTTGGATTTTGGAGTGTTTTGGATTTCAGATTTTCAGAGTTGGGATGGTTAACCTGTACAAGGTCCTGAACTATTAGGAATACCTAAACTATACAGAACCTCTTCAGTTTTGCTAGTTTCTGGAGCAGGCAAAAAGAAAACCAATACATCAACATTAGTAAAACATAAAATTATTTTGTGTCCATTTGATACCCATAATGTCAGGAAGACATAATTAATTTAAATAAAATTAACTGAGAAAGGGAAACCAAGACCAGGGATTATATTAACCTCATACAGTACTGGAAAGTCTTGCTTTTACATAGTTTTTAAAAATAATTTGGGGGTAATAAATATTTAAATATTTTGCATTAAATATTTTATTCACCATTTTGCATGAACATTTTCCATCATCCATCCCCCCCATCTTTCCAAACAAAAATGATAAATAATATGTTTGTCCCCTTATTTTTTCCAGTTTTTCCCCAATCCCTCACATGTAGTTAGGCTGAATAACACTCCTTTCTGGAATCCTGGAGTGCTGCCAGTTTGTGTAGACAACAATCGTCTGATTTTGGTACAAAGTGGTTCCCTGGGTTCTTCAGTGAACTACACGCTGGGCCTTGAATGATTTAAACTGTTATCAAAATTGTCCATTATAGGGTATATTTATTTCTATATGCAGTAATGTCAAGTCATTTATGACAATGTTTAACATGTGATCCTGCCTCTAAATATAGCATGTTAAAAATAGTACCTATTTTCAGGATTTAAACTGTGACACTCAATTCAGGCATCACATGAAGGGAGGGCAAAAGATAGATCTAGAGAGACCTATTTCTCTGTGATTTACAGTTTCCAAGCACAATTCAAAATGATGGTTATGATCCACAAAGCCCTATGTGGCCTGTTCCAGGTTGTCTGAAGGACTATATCTCCCTATTTAACACAATTTGTGTCTTGAAATCTTTTGGAGAAGCCCTTTTCTCTGTTCAACTACTCTTACAGGTATATCTGTGAGGGGTATGAGAAAGGGCCTTATTGGTGGCTGGTCCCAAGGTCTGGAACTCCTCCCTAGAGAGATTGGATGGGCACCTTCCTTGCAATCCTTTCATAGACAGCTGTATATCTTTTTGCTTTGGTAGACCTTTGAGGGCTGACTTCTCAAGGGGGAAACACTTTTTATTGTTTAAGTTTGTTGCTCTTTTTTTAATGGTCTGTTCATAACTGATTTTAATTTTATAGACAGTTTAATTATATTTTTTAACATTTATAGATGTAAATTTTTAGCTATATACATTTAACTTTTGTAAGCTACCTTGAGTGGAGGAAAAGTGCAATATACACAAATATTGTTATTATTATATTACCACAAAATCCTGAAGTTCAGGTTAACCAATACAGTGGTACCTCGGGTTACGAAATTAATTCGTTCCGCCGCCGCTTTCGTAACCCGAAAAGCCTTCGCAAGCCGAAAACCCATAGGCGCTAATGGGGAAAAGCCGCGATTTCGTGTGAAATAGCGCCGAAAAGCACCAAAAAATTTTTCGTAACCCGAAAAAACGTTCGTAAGCCGGAACAGTTTTTTTGAATGGATTTTTTTCGTAACCCGGAAATTTCGTAAGGCGGCGCATTCGTATCCCGGGGTACCACTGTATAGGTTTTTTTTTAATGCAGAAATAATACAATGCAATGTAATGTAAAACACACTCTTTGGCTAGAATTCTTTAATTCTAAGTAGTATGTCTTTTGCACTAGGCTCTGTTAATGGGCTTTTAGAAACAAAAACCTTCTAAGGCCTGCTGCGACCAATTTAATAACTTCTTCGTGGATAAAACCTCTCGGATAAGCGAAGGTCTGAACGCCAACATTCAAGCAGAACCTAGAGTAGAGGCATCCAGAGCCTCCGTGGACTCCATTAAACTGGATCGGTTTGAGTTGGTAAGTACCGATGATGTGGACAAGATCCTCGGAAGCGTTCGGAAGACAACTTGCTCTCTCGATCCCTGTCCCTCATGGCTAGCGGCCCAGGGGGGACCGGCGGTAACTTTATTGCTACGCCGGATTATTAACACATCTTTGAGGGAAGGGCAATTTCCATCTGAACTAAAATTGGCCATTGTAAAACCTTTATTAAAAAAAGCCCTCCCTCGACCCCCTGGTACATAACAATTATCGGCCAGTTTCGCTGCTGCCATTTTTGGGGAAGGTGATCGAGAGGGCGGTTGCAATCCAGCTTCAGGCGGTCTTGGATGAAACGGATTATCTGGACCCATTTCAAACTGGCTTCCGGGCAGGTTACGGGGTTGAGACGGCCATGGTCGCCTTGGTCGATGATCTCCGTCTGGGCATCGACAGGGGAAGCGTGTCCCTGTTGGTGCTCTTGGACATCTCAGCGGCTTTCGATACCATAGACCATGGTATCCTTCTGGGACGCCTGGCAGAGGTGGGAATCGGGGGCACTGCGCTCCAGTGGTTCCGGTCCTACCTCTCTGGGAGGTCCCAGATGGTGCAGCTGGGAGACGTGTGCTCCGATGAGAGGGCCCTTATAACTTGGGTCCCTCAAGGAGCCATTCTGTCTCCCATGCTATTTAACATTTACATGAAACCGCTGGGAGAGATCATCCGGAGACATGGGGCGCGGAGTTATCAATACGCTGATGACACCCAAATAATTTTCTCTATGTCTCCGACTGATGCAGTGACCGGGGATGGTGTCTCTCCTCTCGTGGCCTGTCTGGAGTCAGTAATGGGCTGGATGAGGGAAAACCGACTCAAGCTGAATCCAGAGAAAACGGAGGTACTTGTGATAGGTTCCCCTGGTCCAGGAATGGTGGTAGTTCCACCTGTCCTGAACGGGGTCACGCTCCCTGTGAAGGACTCTGTGCGCAGTCTGGGGGTGCTTCTTGACTCGTCGCTTCACCTGACTGCTCAGGTGAATGCGACGGTCAAGAACACCTGTTATCAGCTTCGACTTATTCGCCAGCTGCGCCCATACCTGGCCCAGAGAGACCTTGAAACGGTAGTACATGCTCTGGTAACCTCGAGATTGGATTTCTGCAACGCACTCTACATGGGGCAACCCTTATACCAAACCCGGAAGCTACAAATGGTACAGAATATGGCAGCCAGGCTGGTCACTGGAACTTCCAGGGCCAGCCATATTACACCGGTGCTTAAAGATCTGCATTGGCTGCCTATTCGCTTCCGGGCACAATATAAGGTGTTGGTGATGACCTATAAAGCCCTAAATGGCTTGGGCCCAGGATACCTGAAGGACCGCCTCTCCCCGTACATTCCGTCCCGCACCCTCAGAATATCTGGGCAGCAACTACTTAAGGTGCCAGGGGCTAGGTTGACCTCCACCGCGAGGAAGACATTTTCCATCGCCGCCCCGGCCCTTTGGAACACGCTGCCCACAGAGCTCCGCTCGGCCACCTCCCTGGCCCAATTTAGAAAGGACCTAAAAACCTTTCTATTTCAGCTTGCATTCCCCGATCAAAGTCCAGTGGGCCTCCCTTCCTCTTCTGTGGCAAAGAGGACTGGCTAACGGGGGTTTTATTCTGTTTGTGTGTAATTGTTTTTAACCCTGATGTATATGTTGTTTGATGTTTTGCTGTCAACCGCCCTGATCTATGGAAGGGCGGTATAAAAATAAAAATTTTATTTATTTATTTATTAATATTCAGATATAACACCAGTTGTTCTGATTAAGACCAAGTACATTTGCCAGTGAAATTCGTGCAGGACACACGGGCAGCAATGATAGCTCTATGCTATTTTAATGTTGTAAGCCACCCCGATTGCATTGCGCAGAGGGGCGGGATAAAAATAAATTTTATTATTAATTTGTATTAATACTCCTGGAGCTCAAATCCCATGCATATTCACCATATCACTCTGAACACATCCAGTTTCATATGATTTTGAAAACTAAGTAGGTTGAGCCTGGTTACTACTGAGATGGAGGAACACCAAGAGGTATCAGCTAGGAAAAGAAATTCTGTCTGAAAAACCCCAGATAACTGGTACCAATCAGAGTTAACAAAACTAGACTAGATGGACCAATAGTGTAACACTGTACAAGGTAACTACCTGTGTAGATGTAAGTTCCATCAAGTTGTATGGGAACTGCTCCCAAATCAATATGCAAAAGGTTGCAGACTCCTCACCTCATGAATAATTTGGGCATTGCTTTTAGTATGATTACCTATGAAGATCTGTGACATACTGTTTCTTAGCATCTAACATTTATAGCAGGGGTGTTCTTTGACTCTAACTCTCATTACCCTTGCTCAAAGGGTATGCTGGTGGAAGTTAAAAGTCCAACATTTTAAGGGTCACAGTGTGTCCATCCCTGACTTAGAAACAGGGCAGTGGTCATGATTAAAACCACCTTGACCAGGATCAAATGTATAATTCACCTGCAAATGAAGAAGGTATTCAGGAATACGCTGGACGATATGAAAGAAGAATATATAGAGGTCAGACTTTATTTCATCCTCAATCTGTTGGTGATAAAAGGGAAAAAACATGATTTTAGATTACTTATAGTAAAACACAGAAGGGAAGAACTTTGTATTGTTGTGACCAAAATGATGGTCAGGCACGCACTACGTTTTATTTAGAAGGATGGTCTGTAAAGATCAAATTTGAATATACATAAAAATGAGCATATAATGTAAATTATATATAATGCATATGATGTAAATTAGAATGTAAATATATATTAGCATATAATGTAAATTAGCATGTAAATATATAGTGCGTTGGCACTTTATTGAAAGGAAGAATACTAAATAAGATAAAACAAACAAATAAATAACATGTATGTATTTGTAACCATTTTTTTCTTATTCTGCATTTTTGAACCGGAATTAGCAATAGGAAATGAGAACAAGGATACAAAAGCCTAGGCGTTCTTATGTTAATTAAGAATGTTTTCAAGGTTGTGTCCCTTGTGCAGTGGCGTCACTAAGGTTGGTGTCACCCAGTGCGGTAACTCATGGTGTCAACTTCAAGGATCATCTCGTCCAACCCCCTGCCATGCAGGGACACACAAACAAAACACTGCTAACAGATGGCCATCCAGCCTTCGTTTTAAAACTTCCAAAGAAGGAGATTCCACTACTCTCCAAGGGACTGTATTCCACTGTCGAACAACTTTTACTGTCAGGAAAGTCTTCCTAATGTGTGGAATCTCTTTTCCTGTAGCTTGCATCCATCGATCCGTGTCCTATTCTCTGGGGCAGCAGAAAACAAGATTGCTCTATCCTCAATATGAAATAGCTTCAGATATTTAAACAGGATTATCATAACCTTCTTAACCTTCTCTTCTTCAGGCTAAAAAGAAATATGATTAATGCCTTATATCTGTTTGTGCCCCTACAGCTGCCTGACCACTGAAATGAAAAGAACTAAAAAGAGAAACTGTTCAACTATCTTAATGGAGAAGCACCATATGGATCTGGAACAGAACCAACAGGAATAACATCTACTCAGATGCAATTACTATGCCGGTCAGGGAAGCAAAACACTTTACACAATGAAACTCACCTCTTTTAAAATCACTACATGAATCAGCGAAATGCACTCTGGCAGGTCTCTCAAGTAAGCCACGTAATAGTCCAAAAAATTATTCTGAAAAGCAAGTTAAAAGTGTTCCTTGAGAATCCCAATGTATTTGAATGACATTACTTGACTCTATTTGGTGAAGGAGTGGCAATTTAGCCAAGAGAGACATTTCAACTCAGAATTCTGTAGACAACTTGATGCCATTTTTAATATATATTTATATGTTTTAATCTATCTGTGTTTTTACTTGTTCTTTATTTTTATTTGGTAAGCCATCTTGAGACAAAGCTTTGGGTAAAAGGTAGGGAAAACAATACAATCCCATTTTTGTCAGGGAGCTGCAGGAGTGAGTTGGATTGTTCCTATAACTCATGTTATTATCTTTCTTATGTGATAGTGTACTCAGATTTTACTATCTCACTTAACAACATTGCTTTATCAGTCTGCCAAATAAAGCAGGCAAAACAGGAAAGATTGTGTGGATACTTTTATGCTCCACAGAGCCGTAAAACTGTCATCATAAAGATGGGAATATTTCAGATTGAATTTTGCCCATCTTCAATCCTAGCTATTTAAAAGCAACTATATGTTGGAGAGAGGGGCCCATTGTTTCTTTGAATCAAGAATTCCTTCTGCTAAAATGCTTAATGAAAAAAAAAAGGAAATGAAAAACGTTTTTAAAATACATGTGCAAGTCAATACAGAGCAATTTTTTCAACCACACTTTCAACATTCCTTCTAAACCTTCCCTTTCAGGTATCTAAAATATACTTTCTTCAAAAATACCCAGTGTATATGCTTTGATAAATTGGAATGGATCCAAACTTAGCCATCCTTGGAGTAAAATCACACAGTTGGAAGGGACCACAAGGGTCAGCTAGTCCAACCTCTTTCCCATGGAGAATACACAACTAAAGCTGAGATGGCCATCCAATTTTTGTTGAAAGACGTCCAAAAAGAAAGCGAGAGAGAATCCACTGTAACCATCTTCAGATCAAAATTTAATTATTAATAATAATAATAAAATTTTATTTATATCCCGCTCCTTCCCAAGATCAGGGCGGCTTACAACATGGGTTAAAACAATGGTGCCATAAACAATATAAAAAGATACAACCAGATACTGTACAACTACACAGGCTAACCATACAATCAATAAGAACAATCAATAAAACTAACAGAATTAAAAGCCCCTTAGCCCAACCTCTTGGCCACGAAAGAGGAGGGAGGCCCACAGGATTTTTAATCGGGGAATGCCTGTTGGAACAGGAAGGTTTTTAAGTCCTTCCTGAATTGGGCCAGGGTGGTAGTTGAGCGGAGATTTTAGACTGAAATCAGTCTAACTGATTTCAGTAGGATTCCTTTAAGTATTACTAAGCTTGGACCTAACCTATTTCAATGAACATCTGTGCTCCTCCGGAAAGAAATAAAAGTATGTAAAACATAAATATATGCTCTCATAATATATTCAACATGCATACCTCATCATTAGTCAGCTTGAGAAATAAGTCTCCCAGGATGCCTTGCCGGGGCCAGCTCAGGACCCTTTCCTGAAGAGCATGGAGTAAGTCTATGTGCTGCTGGACCAAATATCGCAAAGAGCTGGGGAAAAAACTGCAGGAAGAAAACAAAAAATAACATTTCACAGAACCGTCAACAAACATAGGATCTAATATACAGTAGGCCCTTGGTATCCACTGGGGTTTGGTTCCAGGATCCCCCAAGGATACCAAAATCCATGGATGCCTAAGTCCCATTAAATACAATGGCATATTAAAATGGTATCCCTTGTATAAAGTGGCTTTTTGGAGTTTATATATTTTTTGAATATTTTCAAGCTGTGGATACTTGAATCCGTGTATAAAGAATTTGTGGATACAGAGGACCAACTGTACAGCTATCAGTGCTAGCCAATGGTGAATCAGTTCAATGTACATAGGAATGAGTGTTCCAGCCACACCACAACCTGCTGACTTAGGCTGCATCTGCACTGCAAAAATAATCCAGTTTGACACCACTTTAACTGCCATGGCTCAATGGTATGAAATTCTGGGAATTATAGTTTTGTGAGACATTTAGCTTTCTTTGTCAGCAAGCTTTGGTACCATAACAAACTACAATTCCCAGAATTCCATAGCACTGAGCCATGGTAATTAAAGTAGTGTGAAACTGATTATTTCTACAGTATTGATGCAGCCTTACACTTAATGAGGATGTAAATCTGTGATAAAAGGCATAAGAGTTTATTAAGAACTAAATAGAAGCAGAGAAAATGAAGGGATAAGGAAAGTAGCCATTTTTTTTTACATAGGGGGTTGCCATAATTGTCCACTTTTACCAGGGACAAAATGTAGGACAAATTCAAGACCAAACTGTAGGGCAACTGCAGGACAAAACTCAGCTCAAAATGTAGGACATTTAAGGTCCACCATTTTTTCTTCAATGTCCTACATTTTGGGCTGAGTTTTGTCCTGCAGTTGTCCTAC
>NC_056522.1:21673682-21711534 GCF_019175285.1 Sceloporus undulatus | reverse complement strand
TTTTTACCAGCACCGCGGAATGCTGTCGTCGCCGCCGGCGTTCCAAATGTGTGCCAATGGTGTTCCCAATGGTTAGGGAGCATTTCTGGGAACGAGTTTCAAAATCAGTCCCAAATGGACTCCCTAAACACTGGAACACAGTTGGAACGCCCAGTGGCGACGCGGCGTTCGCTGTGCGGTAAACTAGCATCTGGGCCCTCATCACGTTCTGGCTCGCGCCCTGAGACGCATTGTGGGACCTTACTAGTGCGTAATCTCCGTTGTATTAGTGGACTTCGTATGTAATGGAATTTCTCTTCGGCATGCTCACATGTCCCAAATCTGCCAGATCATCCCCAATTAGTTCACATTTAGGGGTGCAAAGGGAAAAGAAGGTGTGTTTGCCAAGAGAATTCATCTGTTGTGTATTGTATAGCTACATCCTATGTAAAAAAAAATGGCTACTTTCCTTATCCCTTCATTTTCTACTGCTTCTATTTAGTTCTTAATAAACTCTATGCCTTTTATCACAGATTACATCCTCATTAAGTGTACGGCTGCAATCATACTGTAGAAAAATCAGTTCACACTACTTTAATTGCCATGGCTCAGTGTATAGAATTCTGGGAATTGTAGTTTGTTATGGTACCAAAGCTTGCGGACAAAGAAAGCATAATGTCTACAAAACTATAATCCCAGAATCATACCATTGAGCCATGGGCAGTTAAAGTGGTGTCAACTGGATTATTTTTGCGGGCAGATGCAGCCTAAGTCAGCAGGTTGTGGTGTGGCTGGAACACTCATTCCTATGTACTTGAACTGATTCACCATTGCTAGCAATGATAGCTGTACATGGGTCCTCTGTAACCACAAATTCTTATACACGATTCAAGTATCCACACCTTGAAAATAGTCAAAAACTATATAAACTACCAAAAATCACTTGACTACAAGGGAGACCATTTAATATGCATTGTATTTAATGGGACTTAGCATCCATGGATTTTGGTACCTTGGGGGATCCTGGACCAAACCCCAGGGGATACCAAGGGCCTACTGTATATTAAGACCTATGTGTGTTGACGGTTCTGTGAAATTTATTTTTTGTTTTCTCCTGCAGTTTTTCCCCAGCTCTGGCATATTGGTCCAGCAGCACATAGACTTACCATGCTCTCAGGAAAGGGCTGAGCTGGCCCCGGCAAGGCATCCTGGGAGACTTATTTCTCAAGCTGACTAATGATGAGGTATGCATGTTGATATATTATGAAGCATACATTTATGTTTACATACTTTTATTTCTTTTCCGGAGGAGCACAGATGTTCATTGAAATAGGTTAGGTCCAAGCTTAGTAAACTTAAAGGAATCCTACTGACTTAGCCGATTTCAGTCTAAAATCTCCGCTCGACTAACCACCTGGCCCAATTCAGGAAGGACTTAAAAACCTTCCTGTTTCCAACAGGCATTCCCCGATTAAAAATCCTGTGGGCCTCCCTCCCTCGTGGCCAAGAGGTGGGCTAAGGGGCTTTAATTCTGTAGTTTTATTGAGTTGTTCTTATGATGGTATGGTAAGCCGGTGTGTTGTACTCTGGTTTGTATCTTTTATATGGTTTATGGCACCATTGTTTTAACCATGTTGTAAGCCGCCCTGATCTTGGGAAGGAGCGGGAATTAAAAAAATTTTGATTATTATTATTAATAATAAATTTTGATCTGAAAGGAGGTTACAGTGGATTTCTCTCGCTTTCTTTTTGGACGTCTCAACAAAATTGGATGGCCATCTCACTTTAGTGTGTGATTCTCCATGGGAAAGAGGTTGGACTAGCTGACCCTGTGGTCCCTTCCAACTGTGTGATTTACTCCAAGGATGGCAAGTTGGATCCATCAATTTGTCGAAGCATATACACTGGGTATTTTTGAAGAAAGTATATTTTAGATACCTGAAGGGAAGTTTAGAAGGAATGTTTAAAGTGTGGTTGAAAAAATTGCTCTGTTTGACTGCACATGTATTAAAAACGTTTGTTTCCTTTTTTTTTTTTCATTAGCATTTTAGCAGAAGGAATTCTGTGATTCAAAGAAACAATGGGCCCTCTCTCCAACATATGTTGCGTTTAAATAGCTAGGATGAAGATGGGCAAAATTCAATTGAAATATCCCATCTTTATGATGACGTTTTACGGCTCTTGGAGCATAAAAATATCCACACATATTTCCGGTTTGCCTGCTTTATTGGCAGACTGATAAGCAATGTTGTTAAGTGAGATAGTAAAATCTGAGTACACATCACATAAGAAAGATAATAACATGAGTTATAGGAAAAATCCAACTCACTCTGCCTGCAGCTTCCCTGACAAAATGGGATTGTAGTGTCCCTAACTTTTACCCAAAGCTTTTTCTCAAGATGGCTTACCAAATAAAAATAAGAACAATTAAAAACAAGATAGATTAAAACAATAATATAATATTAAAATGGCATCAAGTTGTCTACAGAATTCTGAGTTGAAATGTCTCTCTCTTGGCTAAATTGCCACTCCTTACCAAATAGAGTCAAGTAAGTCATTCAAATACATTGGGATTCTCAAGGACACTTTTAACTGCTTTTTCAGAATAATTTTTTGGACATTACGTGGCTTACTGAGAGACCTGCCAGAGTGCATTTCGCTGATTCATGTAAGTGATTTTAAGAGGTGAAGTTTCGATTTGTAAAGTGTTTTGTTCCTGACACGGATAGTAATTTCAATCGGAGTAGATGTTTTCCGGTTGGTTCTGTTACCAGATCCAGATGGTTGCTTCTTCTCATTAAGAAGAGTTGAACGTTTTCTTTCTTTGTCGTTTCATTTCAGGGTCACAGCTGTAGGGGCCATAATATAATAAGGATTAATCATATTTCTTTTTTAGCCGGAAGAAGAGAAGGTTAAGAAGGTGTAGATAAGCCTGTTTTAATATCTGGAAGCTATTTTCATATTGAGGATAAGACAAATCGTGTTTTCTGCTGCCCAGAGAAAGAAACGGATCGATGATGCAAGCTACAGGAAAAGAGATTCCCAACATTAGGAGACTTTCCTGACGTAAAGAGTTGTTGCGAAGTGGTACACGAAATCCTTGGAGAGTAGTGGAATCGTCCTTCTTTGGAGTTTTAAAACGAAGGCTGGATGGCCATATGTTTAGCAGTGTTTTTGTTTTGTGTGTCCCTGCATGGCAGGGTTGGACAGATGAGCCTTGAAGTTGAACACCATGATTTACCGCACTGGTGACACAACCTTAGTGACGCCACTGCACAAAGGGACACAACCTTGAAAACAATTCTAATGACATAGAACGCTAGGCTTTTGTATACTGGTTTCATTTCATTGCTAATTCCTTTCAAAAATGCAGAATAAAAAAAATTGTTACAAATACAGACATGTTATTTGGTTGTTTTATCTTATTTAGTAGTCTTCCTTTTCAATAAAGTGCCGAACTGCACTATATATTAATGCAATTACATTATATGCTTAATTATATATTTACTTCTAATTTACATCATATGCATTAATATATAATTTAATTAGAGGCCTATTTTAGTATATTAAAATTTGATCGTAAGACCAGCTTCTAATAAAACGTATTGTGTGCTGAAACCAATCATTTTGGTCACACAATACAGTTCTTCCCTCGGTTTTTACTATAGTAATCTAAATCATGTTTTTTCCCTTTTGAATTATCACCAACGATTGAGATGAAATAAGTCTGACCTCTAATAATTCTTCGTTCATAGATCGTCAGCGGAGTCCTGAATACCTTCTTATTTCAGTGAAGTATACATTGGATCTGGCAAGTTGGGTTTTAAATCAGGTGACCACTGCCTGTTTCGAGTAGGATGGACAACAAATCACTGTGACCCTTAAAATGTGGACTTTTAAACTGCCACCAGCATCCTTTGAGCAAGGGTAATGAGAGTTGAGTCAAAGAACACCTCCTCTTATAAATGTAGATGCTGAGAAACAGTATGTCCAGATTATAGGTAATCATAAAAACTTTTAAAAAGCAAATGACCGAAATTATTCATGAGGTGAGGGGTCTGCAAACCTTTTGCATATTTGATTTGGGAGGCAGTTTCCCAGACAACTTGAATGGAACTACATATACACAGTTATTACCTTGTACAGTTACACTATGGTCATCTAGTCTAGTTTTTTGTTAACTCTGATTGGGTAACATTATCGGGGTTTTCAGACAATTTCTTTTCTAGACTGATAACCTTTGTGGTTCCCCATCTCAGTAGAACCAGGGATCACCTACTTATTTTCAATAGGGGAAACGGGATTGTTCAGAGGGATAGGGTGATAGGCATGGGATTTGAGCCCAGGAGTAATTAAGACAAATTAATAATAAAATTTATTTTAGCCGCCCCTCTGCCAATGCAATCGGGTGGCTTTACAACTTAAAATAGAGATCTATCATTGCTGGGAGGGGATCATTCTTTGGGGCAGCCCGTTGTGTCCCTTGCGGAACGAATGTCAACTGGGCAAATGTAAAAAAATTGGTCTAATCAGAACAAGTGTGTTATATCTGAATATTGCCTTCATACCCGACAGTTGTTCCCTTTGGCAAATTCACACCTTTGTTGTCCCACTTTTTCATATGCTTTTAACATGTTCCTGGTTTGGTCTTTCCGCCTTCTTTCCGGGGGCGAAATAAAGGGGGGGGAGGTTTGTTGTCTGAAAATAAGGGGACAGTTTTCACCATGTTTTTTTAGGCTTTCTCGCTATGTTGAGAATCACTCCAGAGGAAAATGGAGACTGTTTTTATCTAGACATTCGCAAAATGGCAACAGAAAGTGGGGAAGTACAAATTCTTCCTGTTGACATTTTGAGAGAGTGGCTGCAGAGAAAACTGGGTAGTTTGGGGTCGTAGAAAGGATTCTAAAGATGCTTGTGGGGAGAGGGGTGGGGAGGGGATAGTTTTTGCAGGCTTTAATATGTTTGGGTAGGGAGATTAAAACTTATTTAAGGGCAAAGTATGTACAAAAGTTGTCCCACCAAGTGGGCTTTGGGGGAGATGGTTTGAAGCTTCAGGGGCCACTGTGGGCCTTTGAATATACTTTTGTTGTCACGCACAACAGTACTGTCATGGTGGTAAATTAGCTTGCATCTATCTAGTTGTTTCTAAAAAAGCCCATTAACAGAGCCTAGTGCAAAATAATACAGGGTGCCTCGGGTTTATCGAAAATTAATTCGTTCCGCCTCGCTTTCGTAACCCGAAAAGCTTGCAAGCGAAATGCAATAGGCGCTAGGGGGAAAAGCCGCGATTGCGTGCGAAAAAGCGCGTAAAAATCAAAAATTTTCTTCGTAACCCAATAACCTTAGTAGACCCGGAAGCATTAGTCCTGGGGATTTTTCGTATCCGGCGGAAATTTCGCGTAGTGGTATTTCGGATCCTGGGGTACCACTGGTACATTAGATTAAAGATTCGAGCCAAAGAAGTGTTTTTACATTACATTGCTTGTATTAATTTCTGCAATTAAAAAAAAACCTATACAGGGGTACCCCGGGATACGAATGCCGCTAGAAATTTCCGGGTTAACGAAAAAATCCATTCGAAAAAAACTGTTTCGGCGTACGAAAGTTTTTTCGGTTTAACGAAAAATGTTTGGTGCTTTCGGCGTATTTCACATGAATCGGCGGCTTTTCTCCAATTACGCCTATGGGTTTTCGGGCTTGCGAAGGCTTTTCGGGTTACGAAAGCGGCGGCGAGGAACGAATAATTTCGTAACCCGAGGTACCAATGTATTTGGTTAACTGAACTTCAGGTTTGTGGTAATAGAATAATAAAATATTTGTGTAGATTGCACTTTTCCTCCTACTCAAGGATCTGTACAAAATTAAATGTATATAGCTAAAAATGTACATCTAAATGTTAAAAATATATTAAACTGTCCTATAATTAAAATCAGTTATGAACAGACCAGTAAAAAAAGACAAAACTTAAACATAAAAAGTGTTTCCCCCTTGAGAAGTCAGCCCTCAAGGTCTACCAAGCAAAAGATATACAAGCGTGTCGATGAAAGGATTGCAAGGGAAGGGGCCCATCCAATCTCTCTAGGGAGGAGTTTTCCGACTTGGGACCAGCCACAATAAGGCCTTTCTATACCCCTCACAGATTATACCTGGAAGAGTAAGTTGAACAGAGAAAAGGGCTGTAATAGGGAGATATGTCCTTAACAACTGGACAGCCACATAGGGTTTTGTGGAGCATAACCATAGTTTGATTGGGGGTGCTTGGAAACTGTAAAATCACAGAGAAATAGGTTCTTTAATTATCTGTTGCCCTCCCGTCATGTATGCCTGAATTGAGTGTCCAGTTTAAAAATCCTGAAAATAGGTACTATTTTTTAACATGCTAATATTTAGAAGAGGCAGGATCAACATGTAACATTTCATAAATGACTTGACATTAAACAGCAATATAGAAATAAAAACCCTATAATGGACAATTTTGATAAAAGTTTAAATCAATTCAGGGCCCAGCGTGTATTCACTGAAGAACCCAGGGAACCATTTGTACAAAAAAAGTCAGATGATTGTTGTTCTACAAAACGGGGCACTCCGGATTCCAGAAAGAGTGTTTATTCAGCCTAACTACATGTGAGGGATTGGGGAAAAAACTGGAAAAAATAAGGGACAAAATAGTATTTTCAGTTTTGTTTGGAAAGATTTTGGGGGGATGGATGATGGAAAATGTTCATGAAAAAATGTGAATAAAAGATTTAATGCAAATATTTAAATATTATATACACCAAATTATTTTAAACATGTAAAGCAGACTTCCAGTACTGTAATGAGTTAATAGAATCCCTGGTCTTGGTTCCCTTTCTCATTAAGGTTATTAAATTAATTATGGCATTCCTGAATTATGGGTATCAAATGGACCCATAAATAATTTATATGTGTTTACTAATGTTTGATGTATTGGGTTTTTCTTTTTGGCCTGCTCCATGAAACTAGCAAAACTGGAGAGGTCTGTATATTTAGGTGTTTTCTCTAATAGTTCAGGACCTGTACAGGTAACCATCCCAAATCTGAAATCGGAAAATCCAAAACACTCCAATCCAAAAGGGTTGATATGGATCACTTAGAGAGTGACACTAAGCTACCTTCTGATGGTTTCAGTGGAGCACAAACATAATTTCATGCACAAATTAGTAAAAATGGTTGTAGAAAATTACTTTCAGCGACAATGTAGAGTATATACAAACATAAATGATTATATTTAGAGTCTCGTGTCCCATCTCCAAGATATCTCATCTGTTAGCATGCAAATATTCAATCAAACAAAACACGTCTGGTCCCAAGTATTAAGTCCAAAAGTATAAGAAATACTCAATCTGATGAGCTCCTATAGTAGCAAAATAATATTATTATTAATAATAATAACTTTCTTCACAAAGTTCAAATGTTTAATCAATTCGGAATAAACGGGCACGATTAATTAGCGAAGCAGACATTTTATGCAAATTTTACTGTGTGGGTATGTTATATATGTTGTATATTATATCTATAAATTAAATTTGAAAAATAGCAAATGACATTATTATGTAGGTGTGTGGGGTTAAATGCTGTATGCAGCCAGTCACGCGAAAACCACAGGTTGCGTTCAGACCAGCAAAGGGCCCAAGCTCGACTCAGGCTTGCAATTTTCTGAGGCCTAAAATGAGTACCCAGACTGGTGGGGGCAATTAGCTTACTTGGCTAATTAGCTTACTTGCTGTTCACCGCTATGATCTTTGGAAGAGCGTATATAAATAAACAAATTATATATATAGATATTAATATAATATATATATATATAATATATATAATAATCCCGCCCTTCTGGATATTTAGAATTTTTTCCTGTAGGGAAAAACGGGGGGGTAAGCTCCAAAATTGTCATGTCTCTAAGACTGACTTTGAGATTCCTGGGAGTTAAATGTAAAAAAGGGTTGTTCATCCACTGAACCCAGGCCTTTTAAACAAGATTAAATATTGCATTATTTTAAATAGGTTGTGGCCGTTTCATTTTTTTTAACCGAATGGAGTAGGGATTAAGTAACGCAAAAAGCTGTCTTTCTTTTACCTTAGAATATCTGAAGTACAACAGAACAGGAACACCCATGACTACCTTCTCCTGTTTGCGTTCAGCCTGCGTTTTTCATTCAATCGGACAATACAAGCCTCGTTTCCAGTGCAATGAAGATCTCCTGATACAGAAACGGAAAGAAACTGAAGAAAGTAAGTCTATTGCTGCAAGGACAGCTCCTCCTCATGCGCAATTTAAAAGAGTCTCTTCATGGGAATGGTGCAACACAAATCTTCCCCTCACCTTCACAACAACCTGTGAGTTTATGCTACAAAGAAATTAATGACGGTTTACAGTGGTTGAATAGGAACTAAAACTAAGTTTCCCCAAATAACACTGCTGATTGTGATGGTTTCTGTTGGTGGGTTGGAGACAATCTGAGAGCAGGAAATAGTTATCTGTTTTACATGATGAGAAGTGTCCACAGAAAATTGTGCCCATCGATGGCACCAACAATATGGGGTGCGATCAGGATCCCCGTTTTTTTATTGATTCCAGATGTACCCTTTTCAGGTGTTTGTTATGTTTTGTTATTTAGAGCCTGGTCCTGTTTCAGATAGGACAAGACTATTTTAATAAAATATGGGCAAGACAAGGTATGTTACATGATTTGTAATTGGTTTGACTGGCGAACCCAAAGGTGCTCATAAGGCTCTTTTCATCCTGAAAAGGTGGACAGTGGGTCCCACAAGGCTCGTCTGGGCCCATGTTATTCAACATCTGTATAATGACTTGGATATGGAAAAAAGGGGCAAAGGGGTGAGCGCCCATCACATCATAGTAGTCCAGCTGCTGCCCCAGAGTTTAAAGTGTGTAAAACGTAAGTTGATAAATAGGTGACCGACTTTCGGGGAAGGTAACAGCGTTCGGTGCGTAAAGCTGGGCCAACGATCATGGAGTTGTTTCAGAAATGCTGGTTGTAGCTTGAATGGAGGTGAGCACTGCCCCCACCCATTGGACATGACTAACAATCTTTCAAGAGAAATGTAAGGTAACCTTTTTTTTTTTTAACATTCAGTTTTGCAATTCACTAAATGAGGAGGGTTATTTATACTCCAGAGACAGAGAGAAAATTGCAAAAATTACTTAACAGATTAAAGAGCTAGGCCAAACTAACAAAATGTAATCTCAACAGTGGAAATGTAAAACACTTGGGCGTAAAAAAAAACAAGCCCGCCCTCAGTCACATCTTGAGGGAGAGAGATGCAGCTAGCTCCACCAGGCCTGCCTGGAGAAGATTAACCTTCCATTAAACCCAATCCTCCCTCCAGTCCATTGCCTTGGTCCAGGCTCGGAGGTGAAGAAATCTGCTGACCTCAGCACCTTCCCCCAACCACTCTCTTCCTTTTGTGTGTGTCTTTTAGATTGACCTAAGGGCAGGGAACCGGCGAGTAAAAGATTGTATGTACAGCGCTGGGTACATTTACGCACGTTATAAATAAGGGTAATAATAAATAATGGATAAAAATGGAATGTATAAATTAGGATGGGTCACACATGTCTTGATGGGTACACGCAAAATGATCTATGGTTTTTTAGGGGACCACAGCGAACATAAGCCAGCAATGTGATGCGCAACTAAGAAGACAATGCAATGCCCCTTATGGCCTCTCTTCCGCTTATGAATGCTATGCACTATATTCCATTGACGTACTTTAGTGTTCCTCTGGTCCTCCCAGACACAATGTAGTGATGGGGCCATTGGAGACAATCCCGTCTTCTCTGACCCATCTGATAAAGTTAGGGTGTGGCAGAGGGCGCGCCTCATCAAACTTTTTGTCAATCCTAATTGGAAGTTTGTTAGGGCTGAAATGGATAGAATTATTCTTAGCTGTCTCAGTTTGCTCTAGTTCAGATTTGTTCCAGATAAATATATAAGAATAATAATATAATAATAATTATATAGAATAATAATAGTTATTTTATACCGCTATTCCAGTGATACAGCGGGGTACATCAAAGAGTAAAACAATCAACAGAACATGGACAATAATACAAAGTTAACAATTAAGAACAGTAAAAATAAACAACACCCTATACAAGTGCTGTGTAGATGAAGTGCAAAAACATTGCCAGGGGAAAGGAATGACCACAAGGCTCACGGGAGGAAAGCCTGGGGAACAAAAAGTCTTCAAAGTTTCGTTTGAGAGCATCGAGGGAGGTGGAAGTACGAGCTCATGGGAGGATTCCAGAGCTGAGGGGCTAAATAGAATAAAGCCCTCTGAGTGATAGTAGCGAGCGTCTGGAACTCTTTTAAAAGATGTCTTTCACCCGACCTTAGAGTCGGGCGGATTGGGTTGGGAGAGCGGTCCCTCAATACCACCTGGACAGCCATTTGGGCTTTAGAGGGAAACCAACACCTTGTATGGTCTGGAAGCAATAGAGGCAGCATGGAGATCTTTTAGGACGGTGTTAATGGGCGACCCTGGAACAATCCAGTAACCAGCCGAGCGCCATATTCGCACTAATTTAAGCTTCCGGGTTTGGTACAAGGGGTGCCCCAGTAAGCGCATTACAGAAATCTATCGAGAGGTTACCAGAAAGCATGTACAACGGTTGCAAGATCCCCAACGGCCAGGAAGGGTCGGAAGTTGGCATAGTCAGCCGAAGCTGAGAAGCAGGTGCTCTGACGTCGCATCCAAGTGACAGTAAGGTTAAGCGAGAGTCCAGAAGCAGCCCCAAACTGCGAACAGTGTCCTTCCAGGGGAGCGTGACCCCCATGTAGGACAGGTGAAACAATTTCCTTACCTGGGGCCAGGGAACCAATCACCAGTAATTCCTTTCTCTGGAAGTCAGGCTGAGTTGTTTCCTCTAAGCCCATTACGACTCCAGCAAGCATTAAGAGGAGAGATGCCATCCTAGTTACTAGCATCAGGCGGAGAAACAGAGAAAACTATTGGGTGTCATCAGTGTACGGATTAACACCGCGCCGTGGTCTGCAGGATGATCTTTCCAACGGCTTCATGTAAATGTTAAATAGATGGGGATAAAATCGCTCCTAGGACACCAGATGTCAGGGCACATGCCTATCGGAGTACAGTCCCCAGCTCCACCATCTGGAATCTGCCGAGAGGTAGAAATAAACGGAACCAATGCAAAGCAAGCCCCGATACCCAACGCCTCAGCGACTCAGAAGTATACAGTCGATGGTAAAGGCCGCTGAGATGCCAAAGCACTAACAGGACAGACGCATTCGCTCTGGCCAACCCAGACGAGATCACTAACGAAGGTGAACAGAGCAGGCTCAACTCATACCCGCCTGGAACCGGTTTTGAAATGGGTCCAGTAATCATCTCATCCAAGATCCCTTGAAGCTGAAAGGCACTGCCCTCTCGATCACCTTCCTAAAAATGGCAGCACGAGCATGGCGATAATTGTCCGAATTTAAGGGTCAAAGGGAGGGGCTTTTTAACAAAGGGGTTTAACAATGGCGTCTTCAAAGTGGATGGAAATGCCCACCTGAAGGATGAAGTGATAAGATGGTGAACATATTGTCACAACCGTTCCCCCTTGAGCGTCAGCCATGAAGACAGGGATCGAGAAGCAAGTCGTCGTCTACACTTCGAAGAATCTTGTCCAAATCCTCAGTACAAAACAGACCAAGTGATCAGTTTAACTAAGTCCACGGAGGCTCTGGACACCTCTACTCTAGATGCGGAACTAATAAGGAGTTCAGATCAACCTTTATCGGAGAGATGTTACCCGAAAAGTATGTAAATCGTCGCAGGCAAGACGTTTCGATGGTTCCAAAATAGGTCAGGGAGGAGGGAGTTGAGGTAAGCGTCCATCACTACCCTGAACAGCTCTGCCGACGCGACTCGGCGGACGCGATACAACCAGAAAAGAACGAATCGTCGCGTGATTTATCGCCACTTCGTAGTCCTTCAAAGAGAGTCCAGGTGTGGCTTGTCGGCTAAGCTTATGTCGCCGGCGTTTGGCGCTCTAGCGTCGCAAAACCCGCTTCCTGGCCCGAAGATCTTCCAGAGACCAGGCGTTTTTGGAAGCAGGTCTGAGAGGATGCTAGGAGCGATACTGTATATAGCCTGGAGAGATTCAATAATCCCAGATGTTAGTCAGCATACAGATCGCCATCAGTTCAACATAAAAACCCCTCTAGGGCGTCTTGGAACCTTTTGGTTCCATCAGCCTTTGAGGGTGGACCATCGAATAGGGCCGCCACCCCCGGGAGGGATCCGGGTAGAACCTTGATATATCATCGACCGGGAAATGCTAACAGAGACTCTCAACACAAGTCTTTTACGTGTGGCTAAGCCTGTGTGTTGTACTAACGCATAGTTAACAGATGAGAAAATACAGAATGCTACCTAGGGATTTTTGACATGTTTTTTTTTAGGGAAAAGTTAATTGCAGGTTTTTTGGCAAGCTTTAGCTATGATTTGCCTTTTAAAATTGTTCAGTGGCGCCCCGTCGCTACCTGTCAGCTAGGGTTGCCAGCTATCAGGGCATTCTCCTTAGTCGGCAGTTTTCATGTGATCTCCAGTGGAGAGAGGGTGCAAATTCTCCAACTTTTGTGGCTGAGCGCCAGCCAAAGGAAAGGGCTGTGTGCAAATTTTAGCTCAGTTAGTAGCATCACTTGTTCACATTTGCAAAGATTAATGGATTTTTTGCTGCAGTTGTAAAGACTCTCTGGGTTGTCTTTGTTTTGACTTGAACTGCTTCTTCCCTCCCACCAATGAAATGCCAGTGTTCACTTGGCTCTTCTGCTAGAAGCAAGTAGGGTATACTGAATATTCGTTGTCCATCTGCTACAAATTGAGAGGAATAATCTCCTCGTTCAATACTGCTCGTGAAAAAGACTCTGTACATACAATTTCTGTCTTAATTTCCAGACAGGATAATATATTCTCCCCTCCCTTTCTATATATATTTCTCTCTTTCTGTATATATTTCTGTATTATCTCTCTCTTTCTGTATATATTTTGGAGTGAACAAGGTGTGTGAGCTATGGTGAGTGTGGGTTTAATGCACCACTCTTAATGAAATCACTGGGTCCCGGTGTAATTACAAGAAAACAGATGGTATAATGTGTAGTTGATTTGATTTGGGTATACAGCATGTCGTCTTGAATGAGAATACTTCACTTTTTTGAATTTCAAACATAGATTCACAGCGGGCAGAGTTAAATATGTTAATTTAGTCACAATTTGGCTCAACACATTGTGAGGCATTTTTTAGACTTGTGTGAAATTGTAGAATAGCTGTCATGGTGAACATCCATGAATAGATTCTCTGTCATATTAAAATCATGTGGCGAATAGCATACTGCTATTGTTAAAAGTTGATCTGCCTGATTATTTAACTAAATGTTACTGCATTACATCTACTTTTGACTAGGTCTTTACTCTTATAAAATTATAATAAAGGTTTAGCGTCCTGTGCCAGCACAGGCCAAGAAGCATCTCCACATTAAGTGCAACTTCATCCGTGACAGTGGGAATCACTCTGAAGAGGCATGCACTGTTCCATCAGCACCGGTTCTGGAAGTACGCTATGGGAGTACAATATTGTCATAGACGACAGCTGAATATTCAACATAGCAGATTATTATGATTTTAAAACAATGGCTACAAATCCTGTTGGCTTGCTCCCAACTAGAGTAGACCCTGGCTGACCAGACATTTGGCAGCTTCACAGGTGTTTTGGGGTGGGTTTTAACACAGCTGCCTGCAAAAGGTCTCCCGAAAACTCCAGCCATGGGGGGAAAAGGCGGGTTTTTTCACCCCAAATAGAAGCAAAACTTTTTCTGTCCTATTTGGAGGGGAAGCGGCCAATTGGGGGCCATGGTGTGGTGGTTGCGTGCACCCAATCTTTCTCTTTTTCAGTCATCTGTTTGGTCCCTTTATCTGTAGAATCAAGTATTAGAAGATCTTGTAGCATATCATAGATTGAAGGAATTTGGAAGAAAGATTTGGGAGCATGACTTTTGGAGACTTAAGTCTACTTCCTCAGAATGTATTTTGGATCCAATGCATCTGACGAAATAGACTGAAGTCTAGACATGTCATGCTGCCACTGCTGTTGCTATTTTTAGTCGCAAAGTGCTACAAGATCTTTCTACATCTCTGCTTGTATTTGCTGCTGTTGTAAATGTTTTAGTTTTATTATTGGATACAACACAGATTTTTCTTTAAAAAACATTCAGTTGTAGTGTGTTGGCCATATACAAAAGCCAGTAACAATCAAAAATTCCAAACCAAAAGGATACCTTTTTAAAGTGAAGTACCAGGGGCGGGAAAACAAAGAATGGTCAAGATACAGTCCGAGGTCAAAGCGAAAGTGAGTCCAAGCAGAGCAAAGCAACGAAATTCCTGAAGCTCGGAAAAAGGACTGGGTAAAGAGCGGTAAGGCAGGGGCCTATAAGGGGTGGGCGGAGTTAACAGCCAAAAAGTTTCAAATGTTGCAAGAGTAAACTCGGCCCAGTGTTCCGTAGGTTTCCGAGCACTGCGCAGGAAGCGCAGTAAAACCATTTGTATGTGCGCAGAGACAACGAAGAAGGAAACACATTTTTCAAGCTCAACTGGCTTCTTTATCAGGCAAGGTGTTTAAAAACGCATTCAGGAGAAAAAAAGTGAAGGTGCTAGTTTATAGGCCTCCAAGTTTTGCGTTTGTTTCAGATGGTTTGGAGGGGATAATGTCTTGCAGGCTGGCACCCTCTTTTGCCAGATGTTCTCAGTTCTTATTGGAGTATTGCTGTGAAGACATTGCTAGAGAGAGTTATTAATGAATGGTAACAAACAACAACACAATAGCATTAAGATTAAAATTAAGGCTCAGTTGGTAGATACAAGTATTGTAAGTGGAAACTTGATTTCGTGAAGGTAAAAGACAATCCCACGTAATTAGTAAGCTGTACTCTAGATGGCATACTGAGTTACCCTTGTCATATCTCACGTTACTAATGTTTTAATTGGTCTCCTGGTGCCCTCTTACCTTGAAGGCATTGATGTCACACATGGAAAAGAATCAACAACAAGGATGGATACCATGCAGGGAATGCCCATCAGGTGAGTGGGAAAGTGACGGAAGGCAGCATGAGAGCCTGAGACAACCATGACTTCATCTCAGTTCAGCGACAGACCTGAAAACGATTGCGGCCTCTCTGCAGGGCCTCCCAGATATGGAATACAAATGCTCCTCCTCCTGAACAGAAAAGAAAGAAACTGAGCGATCTCGGAGAGCCTCAACATCGGGCTTCTTCACCAAGTGCAGGTGTACGCGGACTATGAAAGACTTTTGAATACATAGGGGAGACCTTGCCATGTGGCCCTTACCAGGAAGAGCCTCTCCAAAACCAACCTGTGTCGTTAGGCCGCTCTCTCGGCTTCTTCTGAGTCAGTATCGACATTGTTTTTTTTTTGAGCTGTGAACTTCCCACAGAGCCAAAAGAAGAGAACACTTTACAAGCCATGCCCAAGAGGGAGCTCCACAAAGCAGCAGCACACTTATAAGCGGAGCTTTTTTTTCGAGAAAAGGCAAACTTGAGCCGTCTTGAGAGTTTCCCCGCAGCGGGTCTGATGGCGTCAGCACCAGGCTTATAGCACGGGAGCAGTGGAGTCGGTTGCCAAACAAGCAGGAGAGGGGTTCCAAACCCATGGACCTCTCTGTCCACAGACTCCCACGGAACTTTCTGGCCCTCATCACGTTCCAGGCTCGCGCCCGTGAGAACGCATTGGGGAACGCTTTTACCCTAGTGCGGTAATCGCCACTATTTGATAGAACTATTATTTGAGGGATGGATGGAATGGATAAGGTACAGTAGTTGTGACTGGAGAAGTGCTCTGCACATTTGAAGACAAATGTTTGATATAAGTAAGTACAATGAATTAAATACCTTCTTTCTTTGGCATTCCTTTTCATTTCTGGTCCCTGCCATGTGGTTTTAATTTTGAGAACCACGGAAAGGTTAACAACATACTTCCTTTCAGACTCCAGTAAATCCAAAGCAATATTTTGCCTTTTAGCTACAGTAAGACAAAACAAAATGCATGATCATCAACATTAAAACATTATAATAATATCATGCACTTGTTTTCGAACAAGACATCAATAAGAGGAAAAACCAAGCAAACAAAAAATTCCTTATTTGTTTTCAAGTCAGGGATGTCTGCTTCTGTTTTAGCTTATAATACTGCACTGATCTGCAATTCATGATAAAAGACTGTATCTAGCATTGTACAAGTGGACGCCAGACAAGACAGAAGCCATTTCTTCCCTTCTGCTTTCTGCTGAAGCCCTCTATATACCACCTGAAAACGAACTTTTAAGGGATTTCCAGCCTATCAATGGAATCCCATCCCATTCAATTATGTCCACAACCAACATTTGAAACAGAAACCTTGTGGTCCAGCTACTTCTTTCTGCTGGCTAAGAAGACAAGAAGTTAGATTTCCTAAAAGGACAGGAACCATGTGGTGAGCACATGTTAGTGATGCATCAAAACAAGGACTCAAGTGCAAAACAGACCATTTTAAAGTTTTCACGCATAAAGGCAGTTGTATGAATCAAAGTCCTGAAAAAACACAGCGATCCATTAAGAGAGTAAGGAATGGATGAAAAGGTGAAATCTAATGACAAAAGCAACAAACAAAGCCTGGGAATCAAGTCACCTTGTAGTTCCAATATTAGGAAAAATGAAGAATATTAAACAAATGCTACTAAAATTAAACATGGATGAAAGATATACTAATCAAGAAAACACATTAAATCAATAGAACTGAAGAATATCAGATGACTCTGAACAGACTATAAAAAGAAAACAAATAGTACTGAACAAATATTGATATAGAACAAAATTAGAAAATTGGAAAACAGAACATTGTTCCAAGTTTAGTCATACACAGATTAGGCCTACTGGAATCAATTAAGTTTTCATTAAATACTTAGGCATCATGCTTTAACTCATGACTGCATTCAGTAAGGCTGCCTTAAATATATCTATGATAGGGTTGCCATATCCCAGTAACAACCGGGACTATCATGGGTTTTTAGGGCTTTGCACGGTCCCGTCCAGGCTTGCCCTAATTTCCCGGGTCACCCGCAACTGGCCAGGGGCGCAGCCACGCAGCGAGGCTTTGGAGGCGGCTCCACTGTTGGGGCTCTGGCCGTGGGCTCCTCCGGCCTCAGTAGAACTGCAAGGGGCCTGGCCAGCTGGCTGGGCCCCAAAAAAGGAGGCCACCATGACAAGGCCTCCTTTAGCGGAGCAGCAGCAACTACGCAGCATGAGCTTTCCTAGACAAGTCTACTTCCTCAGATGCATCATTCAGTCAGGGCTCAGGTACGATATCTTTGAATTCTACTGTTGTGTGCCTTTTAAAAAAATAATTGTGACTCCTAGTTGGTTGTGTCCTCCATTTTTCTTGAATGTCCTAAATTTTTAGTAAAATTTTGTCCTACATTTTGTCCTACATTGTTTTCTACGTTTGTCCCGGTTTGGTGGTAACAAATTATGGCAACCCTAAGTGTGGATTATGTTGGATGAATTTTTCCTCTCCTTAGATCGATAGATTTTCCTGCATGCAAATCCTGCTGTCTCCCCCTCTTGCAAACATCTCATTTGCTCCAACTGAACCACAGGGCAATAACTTTGCAAACCATGTGATCCAGGTAACTACAGCTTTTGGGAAGTGCTCCAATTCACACAAATATTTTTCTCCTGAATGGTTGGGTTTTTCATCTTCGTCTTCTCTCAGATTTCTTTGGAAAGATGGTCAGATAAAGATTTCTTCTTTACCTAAATTATTCATTAGTTAGATTGGGATATAGCCTCTATGTATATTCGAAGATATAGCCATGCTAGTCTGTAGAATCAGTATGTAGAGAGATCTTGTAACACCTTTGAGATTAACTGAAAGAAAGAAGTTGGCAGCATGAGCTTTTGTAGATGTCAGTCTACTTCTTCAGATGCTTTTTGGTGGAGTGGAACCTCTATTTATATGTAGATTAAAGCCATGAGTAAACTTTTGTTTAAACTGCAAGCTACTTGTGTTGTTTTTTTGAGTCACCCTCAATTCTTAGCGAAACACAGTTAGACAAGGACATGTTTCTGCTACTCTGCTGATTTAAAGCTAGTCCTTAACAGGCTTCACTTTGATATTTTTGATATTTAAATATTTTTGTTTCCTTAACAAAGGTTGAAGCCTTAGGAAACTTGAATTGCCCTACAGATCCAATTTAGAATCAAGAAATATCAGGAAAAAGAAAGAAAATTACAAAATGAAATAGATTAACATGATGAAATAATTAAAATAATAACAGAGTTGGTTAAAATACAGGTGGGCCAAAATATATGAATACAATGTAACAGAACAATCTGAAATACGAAAATACTTATTTCCCTTATTTTTGTCCTTTCATTTTTGTGGGTGATCTGTGCCAGCCCCCTTCCACAAAAATGGAAATTTGCAAATATTCAAGCCCCACTGGCTTCAATGGTTGCACACTCCTGTGGCCGTTTGCGCCATTTTAACCCTCCCCACATGCCAGTCCACAAAGGACCGAGACTGCGACTCGAAGTCTGCAAAAATGGAGGGATGACTGTACAGTGCGCCCACGTTATAGGCGAGCGCACTTTACGTGGACTTCAGCATACGCGCTCAAGCCACAGGGAGCATGCGTGGCGCAAGGGGCGGCGTGTCCCATTCAAAAAAATGGGGTGTGTACTCATGGCGCCCTGTGTGCTCCCACGCCACTCCACACAAGCCCCATTCAAATGAATGTGGCTCCAGCATAGGCGGAATTCGCCTTACACGGGAGGGGGGGGCTGGAACGGATCCCCCATGTAAGGCAAGGGACAATTGCATTAAAACCAGATGTCTGCCTGTGTGCTGATGGAACATATTGGATGTTTGAACAGGCTAGAGGTATGCATTTATTACATGTATATCTTGCCTCTCCTCCAATGAGTTCAAGGTGGTGTACACTGTACAGTGGTCTTTTCCTCCCTATCGTCACAAAAACCCTGTGAGATAGTTTGTCATAAGGAAAGTGACTGGCCCAAGGTCATAATGGCTCAATGGGAACTATAACCTAGATCTCTCCATTACATCTCACTGGTTCTCAAATAGATTTCAAATGAATCCCAAGTTCAGTTACTATGGCCCAGTCCAGACAGGCCTATAGGGCGCCCTCGTCATGTGCTAAGGGTTGGCCAAGGGCGCACTGCCCACACAGGCCTCAACCCTAGCACGCGACAAGGACATCAAAATGGTGGCGCCCTGTACACACGAGCACCGCCATTTTGATGCAACAGACGTTTAGTGTCCGCACATCATGCCCCCATAATGATGTTGAGAGGGCACAATTGGCCCACTGTGGTGTCATGGTGCCGCAGAAAGAACCTGATTTTTGCGGGTTCTTTTTACTGCGCGAGGATGCCGCACGGTATGTCCGCTGCAGCTTCCTCGCGCAGCAAAACAAGGCACGGGCAGACCACCTTTTTTGGGCGGTCTGTACCCCACCTATGGTTAAGACCAGCAATCTAAAATCTTGTTGCACATCACAAAGTTAAGTTTTATTAAAATATGTCAATAAAGTCTTAATCAGCCAACAACCATGTTGGATGGCAAGGAGGGAGTTATAATCCAACAGCTCTGGATGACAGCAGGTTTGGGAACACAGCTTTAATGCTTCTGCAGTGACTTCTAGGTACTTTTGTTAGTCTCACCTGCAACAGAAGGGTCCTGCAGTATGTTTTCCATTGAGCTATATCTGCTCGGACCTACTTCCTTCTGCCTGTCATTTGGGTCCTGTGAAATATGTTCATCACCCCACTCTTTACTGTCCTTGGTCTGTTTCCACACTTTTGATGATGACTGAGCATCAGATGATGAGGAAGCTCTAAAGCTCTCTTCTGTGTCCAGATTTGTACTGGTTAGTCCTAGGAATTAGAATATGTTGTCAGCAGGATAGTTACATCCTCAGTGGCCAGTATGCCCACTAAGCTAATCTAAAACTATGGTGTAAGCCACCTGAGGCCACACTAACTTATCTCCTGAAGGCTCTGAAACTATTATGTACTGTCTACATAAAATACACGTGTGCCCCCACAACCACCTTCTTCTAAAAAATAGCTGAATTTGTACTACAGGAAAGGAACACAATAGCATCCAAACTCCACAGCAATACCTTTATTGGTCAACTAAAATGCACAAAATGCTGCAAGCTTTGAAGCTCTTCAGGCAAAGGTTGTTAAATATCATACAAATAAAGGTATCACTGTTTTGTGGATTTTAGGTATTATTATACTTTGCTATATGGCCAACATGGCTATCCCTGGACAGGTTTTCTAGAAAGGAACACAGCTATAACTTTTGAAAGCTGCTAAAGTCAGCCCCATATACATCTTTTAATAGTGTATTTGAAAATTTAAAAAAGAATGCACTGGCATTTATTATGCCAGTTATTTATTTATCTATTTTGCATGTTTCTCTACTTTATTTCAATTAAGTTTTCAGAGTGGTTTACGTAATCAAAAAGATGGTTCACAAACATATTTCAATAAAGTTGTTTGCTTTCTCCACAGAGGTTCCCACATGTATATCTTCCATCATCTTATAACTGATTGTCTACATACTGTCATGGCCTTGAACTAGAATTAGAAAAGTTACTTTTTGGACTACAACATCCCAAGTTCCCTAGCCAACATTAGTGGCCACGCTGGCTGAGGAATTCTGACAGCTACAGTCCCATAAGTAACATTTCCAGGTTCTATCTTGAATCAGAAAATGATGTATGCAAAGTCTTAATAAAACAGTAGCTTCCTGGAGGAGATAAATCAATTCCGTTCTTCCCAAGTGGACCTTTTACAGTGCCATCTTCACCTTATACCTCGAACCTCAAGGAACTCTGTCCCTGATCTCTGATTTTTTATTTATTTATTTATTTTTAGATATCAAGTCTTCATAGGTTCAGGAAAGACCTGAAAAACCCCTCCTCAAAAGTCATCTCTGCAGCATTAAATATGCTGCCCAAAAGAAGACTAATGGCTAGATTCAGCTTTTCTAGATTCAGTACTTTTGTCCTAACTGCACAGCCCAGAGTATAAAGCTCTGGAGCACTGGCCTGCTCCAGATCAGTGCTGAAACAACTCACTTCCCTGTTTCAGCAGGAGAGTTATTAATCATACCCCTAAATTTACTGAAATCTGAATCAGTGCTTTTCTCTTTTTCTTGTGCAAGGTTCTGGCCTTGCCTTAGGAACTAGATCTCTTTGGAGTCCTCAGCCTACTAGTCTCTGGAGTTTATCACATGGGAGGAATTTCACTTAATTTCAAATGAAAAGGAAGTGGGGCCAGAACGCATTCACTTGAATTCGCTAAGTTCAGCGAATTTACGTGAATTCGAATTGCGTTCGGACTAACTTCCCATTGCCCGAAAATAGCTTGCCATTGCCCAAAATTGTGTGTGATCACCTCTCACGCAATAACGTGAAACCCCATGATTGCGTTCGAACTGACTTCCCATTGCCCAAAATTGCATGTGGTAGTCTATCACGCAATAACGTTAAACCCCATGATCGTGTTCGGATTGCCATTGGATTATACTTCCAATTTCCCTTGTCTGATAAACTCCTCTGTCTTCTTTGGACTGTCACCTCCTCTTGGATTAGCAGGTTCTAAAAAACACATGTACAGGTTCTGACTCTCTTGGACAGGGGTAGGCAACCTGTGGCCCGGCAAGGCCTTGGGACCGGCCCCAGCCTGGTCCTGCCACCGATTGCCACCGGGGCCTTTGGGGGGCAATTGTCTATAGAAGCCTCAGAAACATGCATTTATATTAACATTTTTTTAAAAAAATCAGCAAATTTTTTCGCGTGTCCTCCATTTTTTAAAAAAAAGTGTCTTCCATTTGAAAATGTTGACCTACATTTGTCCTGGTTTATTTATATATTTAATTTTTTAAAAAATTATGTAATTATTTATTTTTTGGCTTTGGCCCCCCAGTTGTCTGAGGGACAGCAACCCGGCCCCCGGCTCAAAAGGGTTGCCTACCCCTGCTCTTGGAGAACATCACTGTCTTGGTTTCTCTCAGTATAACTGGGAATCTCTGCCAAATACTGAATGTTAAAGAACACCACTTCATAAGAACTCCCAATCTGCCTACCTTTCATGTTGCTTTCTCCTAGTCCCCTGGGCCTGCAATCTGAGACTGGGCAAGAACAGAAGAGATTTTAGCTTTATATGGATTCGTAAAAGCAAATTTCTCACAAAGAGAGCAAGAAACTACTTCTAGAATTTTGTATTTATCTGTTTTGTTTTGTTTTGTTTTGTTTTGGAGAGAAAAAGCACAATATAAGATTCAGGTCAGTGTCATCAGTTGCTTCTACACCAACCCCTTTCTCTGTAATCTGCGTAATTTGTTCACTCCATAGCCTTGTTCAGGTGTTACTCAAAACAAGGTAGAAATAATTTGTGACAAGAATGCAGGCTGCATATAGAAGCCCCTTCCCCTATGTCTCCATTCTTCCTGGCTCCACTTTACTCTTATCCTCAATATAATCAATGCAGAAGTCTCAAAGAAGAACCTAGTCTGTAAATCTGAACTCATGAGAAATTACAACAGGCCTTTGACCATTTAATTCAGAGGGAGTGATCAGGCAGACCCAGCAACATCAGGGTCTGCCTGAAGGAAGAGGCCCCTCCCTCCTCAACTGTCATCTCGGCCTCAGAGGGAGCGATCAGGGCAGATCCAGCAACATCAGGGACTGCCTGAAGGAAGAGGCTCCTCTCTCTTGTAACTGTCATCTTGGCCTCAAAGGGAGTGATCAGGCAGACCCAGCAACATCAGGGACTGCTTGAAGGAAGAGGCCCCTCCCTCCTTAACTGTTATCTTGGCCTCAGAGGGAGCGATCAGGCAGACCCAGCAACATCAGGGATTGCCTGAAGGAAGAGGCCCCTCCCTTCTCAACTGTCATCTTGGCCTCAGAGGGAGCGATCAGGCAGACCCAGCAACATCAGGGATTGCCTGAAGGACGAGACTTCTCCCTCCTTTAACTGTCACATTGTATTTTGTATTTATTGCAATTTTTTACTGTACACCGCTATGATCATTGCGGAATAGCGGTCTATAAATAAAATGTATTATTAAATGTATTATTCACACAGTTCTACTTCTAGTGTAATGCATACAGTTTTTATCTATAGAAGAAGAGTGGCAGATTGTAAAAGTGGCATTTCTTTCTCCCAGTGGTAAAGCAATAAGAATAAACTACAATGGATAATTTGCTGCCTTTTAATATTATGCCACCTTAAGCCACTCATATTCCACGGGAAAGACAGAGAAAGTAAGGAACGTATATTAATATATGGTCAGTTGGCTTGAAGGTACATGTGGTAAACAGTAAATATATATACATACCTTTCTCATATGTTGCATTGTGCAATAGGTTTACAAAATCTTCATTAATTAAAACTGGCTCTGGAAGGTTCAGTGATCGAAAAGGACTTCCTTGCAGAGGTGTGGGCACTGTTTGTGAGCCATGCTCCTCCTTCTGTATTCTTCTGAGGAGAAAAAAAGTTAAAAAGCAAGACAGAACATATATTTGGGGGTACACACTTGATTTACCTGGGCTGGAGGAGAAAACTTGCTATCTTAGTCTGTTGTGGGAGTTGCACTTGGTGAAGTAGACTATAACTCGAACAATCTTGAAGGTGGCACAAGACTTTTTATTGATTTAAGAGGTAAATATTATTAAAGTTTAATATTAAAAGATAAGTGTGGAATCCAATGTATGTAAGTGCAATTCCACTAATTTGACAGAAATTTCTCCCACTCTCTTGTACCCAACCTGGTTCCTTATTCCTTGTCCTTCTATTTAAAAATGCCTCCAAACTTGCAGGGAGAAGTAGAAAGCTTACCTATCCCTGGTTCTGCTAAAGGAAGATGAAAAGCTGTACATCAAATTTTGGTATACTAAAGCCACACTTCTATTAGGAGGTTATGGGAGGTAAAAAAGAAAATTAAAATCCAAGAAATGTACAGAAAGCAAAATTGCTGTGAAGTTATAAATCGCTTTGAAAGAAATGTCAGCTTAAACTACTTACTTTGCTTTGAGCTTACGAGATTCCTTCCGTTTCTCTTGTTGGAGCTGTTCAATTTTCTGTTGCATCTCTTCTTGCTTAGCACTGATTTCTTCAATCATGGACTTGGCTTCATTAAGCTCCTCCTAATCAAAAAAGACAAATGCTAGCATGAGGTTTGGGGAAAAGAGATATGGGTGACATTTTCCTGAAGCATTTCAGATAACCACCAAATTCGTCCTCAGAGAATGATGACGCAGATACTGCTAGCTGACTGATCCACTGCAAAGAGATGAAACGTTCATACAAATGTATATAATTTTAGTGGTGAGTTTGCTGTGGAAACAAACTTGAGGCTGCATTACAAATACAAAGATATAAGAAAACAGATACAATTTTGGAGCAACATGTTTAATCCATTCTTCCTGCATGATCACCAACCTTGAAACCATTTAGAGAATTCTTCATCTCTGCCACTTTTTCCTCCATTGCACACCGGCAGCTTTGGACCTTCTCCTCCAGCGCATACTCCCCATGCTGAATTCTTGTAAGTTCCTGCATGGCTTCAGTGAAACCAGTTTTAAGTTCAGAAGCCAGAGCATGCAACTAGAAAACAAACAAACCAGAACCTATTTATTAGTTGCTGCCACTACAGAAAATAATGTGGATTCTCCTATCTAATCACAGAACATAAGAAAAAAAGGAAACTGGCTTATTCTACCAGATAATTTGCCTATACAACCCAGTATTTTTTATTCTGACTCTTCAAGGTACTCCCATTTCTAATCTGCTCTGCAGAAATAATGCAGTGTGACACCAGTTTAACCGCCATGGCTCAGTGCTATGGAATTCTAGGATTTGTAGTTTTGTGCGGGATATAGCCTTCCCTGTCAGAGAGCTCTAGGGCCACAACAACTGCAAATCCCAGAATTCCATAGCATCAAGCCATAACAGTTAAAGAGGTGTCAAACTGCATTATTTCAATTTCATGGTGAACTAAGAAAAATAATTATGACTGAAACAGGTGCTGCACACAGAATTAAGGTCTAAAGACATAGACAAATTATATTAAAAACAGAAGAGTGTTATTTGGGGAAAGCCAAAATGAAAATGTGTGTCTTAAGGAGATGACAGGATGTAACAAAAAAAGGAAGGAAGTCAAATGGAAAGGTGTTCTAGTAGAACACTCCAAAGGAAAATAATAGTTGCTGTTCCTAATTATATTACAGTATTTCCTCTTTACACCTCCGCACATATACTTCAAAGCAGTATAATTTCTGTATATTGCCTGATTTAGTTTTAAAATAGGAATGAATACCATAAACTGTCTTCCTATTGGTTTTATTTGTATCATTTATGGCCAGAATTTGTTATTAAACAATATGGACTCTCAGTTATCATCTGTTCTAATAGCTAGTAGGAAAGGGAATCAAATGCAGCCTGTTATATGCTGTTTTCAGGAATATGTATGAAGGTGTTAACTGCATTCATGTTCTACTTATGGGCTTCCCATATAGATCTGTCTGGCCACTGTGGGGAAAAAGATGATGGACAAGGCTGAGCCTGTAGGACTTCCTTTTTACAGTCTTAAAAAGCCAGCAGCATTGATGCTAAGTATTCATGGGCATCAGCAAAGCACCTATGCTCCCTTTTAAGAAAAAATCTTGCAGCTTCTGACATTGAATAGTCAGGCAGAAAACACAAAATAGAGGACTGTGCAGTGATAGCTATACAAATAGAGCAGTGGTCTCTGTAATGTAGACTGCATAGCCATCCTAATCTATATGCTGTAATTTGTCATGTAGAGTTGAGGTTTATGGATTTATAATAAGGCAGGAGGCATCTCTGCTTATATAACCTGAGTCTATGGGGAAGGTATTACCATATTCATCATTGCTGAAATCAGTGCTTGAATTTCAGGGGACTATGGTCACATTCCTTTCTGCCAAAGATTCCTTGCCCATAGCTTTTAGAAGGTTAGTGGAGTGAAGAGGATCAGATTAAAATATTTATTATTTATTATTTATTTATGTAAATAGAGGGGGAGTCAAAGGATGAAATTTCTAGATTTAATTAATAAATACAATTATGCAACATTAATGCAGAGTCATTGTTCTTTATGGCAGCAAATGTATAGGTTCAGATTTATATTTCCAAGGGAAGTTAACCTGTGTGGCCACAGTTGTTACAAACATGGTCCTGTGCCTATTTATGAGACTTCATGTGACATTCAATAAGGAATAGTGAAGTGAATGGTGAAAAAAGACAATGAAGGGGACAAGGAAATGAAGGGGAATTGCTTAATAAACTACACAATGCTGCCTATTTTCTACTCAAAATTGATCCTTGTAATTGCTTCCCCACCCCAGTGGAGTTTCAGGTGTGTTCATATGAACCCACACTCCTGCAGAGAGAAACATGATCTTCAGCAGATAAAAAGGAGAGAATGTAAGCATGCCTTCATTCTCAACCATTCACTTGGAAGTGCAGCCTCTGAAAATTTTATGGGATGTGGATGGGTGGATGCATGCATGTCCTTCTCTCATGTCTTTCGAATCTTTCCCCAGCACTCAGATTTCTGGGAAGCCTTCAGAACAACTCACTTGAGTGTTTAGAGTCATATTTTTAGAGTCAACTCACTTGAGCCTATTATATTTCAGCCCTAATATATTTTTAGCTAGGCTAAAGGTATGTACAATTTTAAAAAATCATATTTTCTTCCCCTGGTCATCCCTGGGTCCATATTGTTTCATTGGTGCACTTCAACAAATAAAAACAAACAAACAAAAAGGAGTAGAGATGTAAAGTTATCATTCCGATCTCAGAATTAAAAAGAAACCAACTTCAGGATGGGAAGAAAATGTTGCAGCTAGTACTTAGAATTGCCAGAAAATAGTTTAGGTTAATAGAACTGTTGTTTGGACATCTAAATATAAACCTGAGAATTACAGCAGCAAATATTCCGACTTTCTGGAATACAGGAGCCTTGAAACTGGAAGGATTCAAACAATTACATATTTCAGTGGGACCTATGTGTTCCTATCTTTCTCCAGATAACACCCATATTCTAAATCTAGAATCCCATGTACATTGCAATACATACACAGGTAACTCCTGCATATGTGATGGGATAGTTTTGTTTATATGCATCAGGATCCTATCATTTACTCAAATTTTGAGGGTTATGTTTCAAAGGTACACATGCCCTAAACAATTGTGTGAAGATTCTAACCTATTTTCCCCAAAATTAAAGAGTACAGTTTTGACAATATGCTCATAATGTAATACTGAACTGCCTTTTAAATATCTGAAATGTTTTTGTTCTATATTCATGGAATTCACATTTGAAACCAAGTTTCTATTTGGCTAATTTTGTTTTTATTTTCTTTTGGGTCTGACTTTTCCGGAGACTTATCAATAGCCTCACAAATTCTTTACATGGTTGGGATTTTTCAGAGCATCTTGCTCATTGTTACCTGAGCAATCTGTGTTGCAGGATTAATCACTGGCACACTTTCAGTTTCTCCTGTGGGAATAAAGAACTCCAGTCAATTAACGGGACTTATTAGGCTTACTATATATAAAATGGGGGCATAACGATTTGCAGTCCACTTAAGATGCAAATCTGTCTCTTTTCTGGAACACACAGTTTCACACTGCCTTTGAAGCTGTCAGGTTTTACTGTATGAATTTTCCAGAAGCATAGGAATTTTGTTGCAATGAAATATGGCAAGATATAGGAGCCACCCAGCAATCCCCCCTGAAATCAACAAACCTGGAGAGGAGTCAGTGGGTAGACATCTGGCCCCTAAAACTTACTGTGGTTTCCCCACCTCTGGGTTATGGGATAATGACCAACACTTCTAGGAAGGCTATCACTGTGCTAGTTATGACTAGTTATAGTAAACTGTCAAGCATTTTTGAATAATGATCCTCAGATATAGGTCATGATATCAATATTATTGTCATCACCACCATCTCATAATAACTCACTGATTCCAAGATACATTTGGTCACATTTGCAGCGTAGACTTTTTGTGGATTTGATTATTTGTGATTTTTATTAATATGTTCTCTCTAGGAATCTCTAGGTCCTCCAGCGCAACTCTGCTGTTTACCATAGAGTCATGCTGGAGAACCTAGAAGTTCCTAGAGAAAACATCTCTCTGGGCATTTGTAAGTCCTCCAGCATGATTCTATGATCAATTTATGACACACCACAGAGTTGCACTGGAGGACCTGGAATTCCTGGAGAGGTGTTCTCTCAGGTAAAGAATAGTGTTTTTTTATTTGTGGTTTTTTCAACATTCATGGGGGTCCTTCACCCCTAACCATAGTGAATGTGGAGAGACCACTTTACTTGGATATAATCCAAATCATGAAGGGACCAAAGCTGCAGTTCAGTAACATCTAGTAGACTGTGAAACTGATATATAACAATTTACTCTGGGGATGAATTTGTAGTGTATAAATTTACTAAATACACCTGTCTCTGAAGACATCCCAGGATTCCGTAGGATGGAGCCATAGCAAAGTGATGTCAAACTGCATTATTTCTGCACCCGATGTCATATCCCACAGGGAGTCACCCAGTGACTGCTTCAGTGCTCTGATCTATACTGTTCATTTAGCATTCCCTTTGCAAGGTATGGTAACGTAAGGGTCATTCTCACTGGCAGGATGAATTGCTTCGTGATTCGCTCCTGCCCCAGTTTGGAAAGTGATTTCAAAAGACCCCTAGTTCTCATTATGAAAGGGTTTTGTTTCCTTACCCTGTGTGATTAGGGTTTTTTTAGGTGATTGTGGTTCAAACTGGCAGCACCGCTTTAATTCCCCTGTCAATCATCTCATAAGCCCAGTGTGGAAAATGGGGGGGGGGGGTGTTGGAGGCTGAGAGAGTGTGTTCTGAGGCTGAGAGAGTGTGACAAGGAGGATGGCAATGGAGCAAGGCAAGGCGGAGGGAGCAGAGAGGAGGAGGAAGAGGAGATGGAGGCAAGGCTGGGAAGGGAGCTTGGGTCTGGAAAGGGAGAGGGTGGGAGGAGGAGGATGGAAATGGAGGGCACCAGCACCCAGGGAGGCTTGTGAGAAGGAGGACAGGACATGTTTTCTTTCTTTCTTTCTTTCTTTCTTTCTTTCTTCCTTTTTTTTTTTTTTTTTTTTGGTAAATATAATTAAGTGCTTAAGCGACAAGTAGTCTAGCACCTTTGCAAGTAGTTGCTAAACCATTCTGTCCCTTAAGTGCTTAGTTTTATTATTTTTTAAAAAGGAACCAAACATCACACCAATAATGATAAGACAACACTGGGGGGAGAGGGATGACATCTCCCAAAAAATGGGGAGGGATGGTAAACACCCCCCTGCCATTAGTCCCTCCCCTCCAAAATGCTGTGATTCCAATCCTTCGTTCCCACTTCCTCATCACATTTTTTACAAAAAAACCTCTTTTTAGCTGATGTCTGGAAAAAAACGGTCTTTTGCCCTTGCCTTGTTTCATAGAATCATAGAATCATTGAGTTGGAAGAGACCGCAAGGGCCATCCAGTCCAACCACCTGCCATGCAGGAAGACCCAAAGCAAATGGTCATCCAGCCTCTGTATAACAATCTCCAAAGAAGGGGACTCCACTACACTCTGAGGGAGTGTGTTCCACTGTTGAACAGCTCTTACTGTGAGGAGGTTCTTCCTAATGTTGAGGTTGAATTTCTTTTCCCATAGTTTAAATCCATTGCTCCAAGTCCTATTCTCTGGAGCAGCAGAAAACAAGCTTGCTCCATCCTCTATAACATCTCTTCAAATATTCTCTGCCTTGCATGAGAGCAATTCTCTGGACTGTCAAGAAGAGAAATCTCCTCTATTTGATCACATCGTGACAGGAAGCAGTTTCAAATGGGAACTAGGATGATTTAATTCACTCAGCTGCAATCCGATTCTTTTGATAGTGGGAATGAGGCCTAAGACTAACAAATACTGTAAGACTCCAGAAAACTATTATAATTCATCTGGAATTTTGCTTTTACCAAAACCTGCTTATATACAACTAAAATCACATTTGGGAACCTCAATTTCAACCCTTCCTCTACAAGACAGTCAGCAAAGAGTACCTAGTCAGTATGCCAATTTGGACGTTTTTCTTTAGCGCTGGAAACAGTGCAGAAGGATTTGGTGAAATCTGTTGAAATTTGAACCATCTCCAGCAGAAATAGAAATATTTGGTAAATAAATGGCAACCAACATGCTTATGTCTCTAAGAAGTTATCACACAAAGGAGATCGAATGTATCATGTGAATATCCTGGAAAAATCGCGTAATTATGTGTAATGATTTCACATGACTCTGAGCAAAACCAGCCATTAAAGTGGTCACAAAGAAGCTTTAATGCACATCTTTTTACTTTCATAGCTACACCCTTAACTCTTTATCAGTAGTAATGGGACTGCTGTTATCTCAGCGTAGCCTCCTTCTTATTTTTTGCTTCATTTCTCTCACTGATGTTGTTTGGTCTTTGCTCTTGTTGTTGCTTTTGTGTGCCTTCAAGTCATTTTCAGTTTACAGCAACCCTAAGGTGAATTAATTAATTAATTTCATTTCATTTCATTTCTATGTTGCCTTTCTCTGCAGAGGAATCTATCATGGGATTTTCTTGGCAGGATTTGTTTAGAGGGGTTCCCTTTGCCTTCTCTTGAGGCTGAGAGCATGTGATTGCCCAAGGTCACACAGTGGGTTTCATGGCCACGCTGGAAATCAAACCATGGTTTCCACAGTCATAGGAGATTATCAGATGAAGGGGGGGATAAAGGATGGGAGTAACAGGGACGTAGCCAGGATTTTGGGAAGGGGGAGGTCAAGACTAAGTGCCACCATTTTGAGAGGCTAAGAGCCCCCCCCCCCGACACAAAAAGAGGTTGAGCATTTACCCTCGACACCTCGATGGCACCACTTTAACTTCCGTTATGGCTTCGTGCTATGGAATCTTGGGATCTGTAGTTTTGAGGACCTGTTGAATCATCTGTCAGGTGCCACAACAAACTACAAATCCCAGCATTTCACAACATGGAGCGAAGGGCAGTTAAAGTGGCATCAAACTGGATTATTTTTTCAGTGCAGATGCAAACTGAGTCCTTCCTCTGAAGGTGTTTACATCAGATAAATTTAGCTCGATAAAGCAAAGTGCAGCTGCTCGAGCAATGAGCGGCAGCCACTCTGTGCATGCTCAGAGACACTCTGCTCATGCTTTGAGACACTGTATTCCAACCTCTGAGCTGAGCTAAGAACCCAGGCTGCATCCACACATTTCATTCCCACTTCCAATAGGCTCTGAAAAGGACCCATTTTGGTGTGAAAGCCACCAGATTGGCAACACAGAGACTTTTATTTTGGCAAAAGCACAAGGGAGGAGGGGGGAGGAGGAGGAGGAGGAGTGGAAGCTGGACTCCAATAGAAACGAAAGAAAAAGAAATCACAAGGACCCCCCTCCCTCCCCCTCCTCTCTCTCTCTCTCTCTCTCTCTCTCTCTCTCTCTCTGAGCCTGCAACTTTTGTTTTGTCTTTTCCCTTTTCCCTCTCCAAGTTCTCCGTGGTTTTGATGGAGGGGAAGAGGGGGGAGGAAGGAGCTTGAATGTCCCCAGGGCCTGAAGGGAGGGGTCTGGACCCCCAACCCCCCCCTCTTGGCTACATCCTTGGGAGTAAAGTGGTTTGCTTCCATCCTTATCCCATCCTTATCACACATTTGCACAAAAGACTGTCACGCACATTGCAGTGTGTGTGCAATGAAGTGGAATTGTCCTGTCACTTTTGAATAATGGGTTCTTCCGTTAATGCAAAATGATAGGACAGTTCTGCTTCCCTGAGGGGATAATGATGGGATAAGCGTGATGTCATCTGAAAGTCTTTCACACAATTGCAGACATTTCCACTTCACTGACAGGATAATATCCAGATAAGCTTGATGTCATCTGAAAGTCTTTCATGTGATAAGGACAAGAAAAGGATGTCCCCCGGCTTTTCCCCATGTGGTAATCTCCATAGTCCAACACTCAAACCACTACTTCCTTCCTTATAAAGCAGGATTGGGCAACTTGTAGGGCTTGTGGGGCACAGCAGGGTCCCCATGAGCCTGGAAGGTTGCACCTGCCCCCTGTGTCGCCTCCCACCCCCCACTTCCTGGCCACTAAATTGTCTAGACATGCCCCCAGAAATCTCTAGGAAGCATTCAGGCAGCCATTTTAAGATGGGAGGAGTGCTGTTTTTGGGACAGACAATTCTTTTTTCCTTATCCCCTCTGGCTTTGAAAAAAGCCCTTTCCCTTCCTGAAAGAGTTAGGGTTGCCAGAGTAAAAACTGAAGAAAGCTCCTGTAGCTTTAATGATTGTGTAGAAGAGAGCCAGTAGCAGATCCCAACTCAGCCATGTAAACCTACTGGGTGACTTTGGGCAAATCACATTCTCTCAGCCTCAGAGGATGGAAATGGCAAAAAAAAAAAAACCCTTTGAAGAAATGTGCCAAGAAAACCCTACCACAGGTTCGCCTTAGGGTCGCCATAAGTCAATAATTACTTGAAGGCACACAACAACAGAAAAGAGAATGTGAGCAGGTTGTTCTTTGTCTTACAACCTGGTAAAAAGGAACATCTACTGAAATTCCCTCATCTACATAACCATTAAACCCTTCCCACTGGCAATGCAAGAAATAGGAGGATGGCTCCAGGTGGCTTTTGGCTTTATGACTTATGGTTGACTAATTTTCTGGCCAAAGATTTGGAGGTCAGTAGGCTTGGATACTGAAGGGGGAAAAAAGACTTGGGGTCATCTGCACATCTTATTTTGCCTGTCCCTGTCATAACCTGAGAGGCCACTGAATTCCCTATAAAGCATGACATGAAGACAATTAGACATTGTTTTACTTGTATGAACAGACAGAACTCCAACAGTTTCCACCTGCAAATACTAGGGCTAAATCCAACTACTGAGTTTTTAGGTAAAAAGAAGCAAAATGTAAAAAGTGGACGCTCTCAAATAGAAATATATCTGCTAAGAGATAAAGCCTATGACAGAAATCAGCCTTGTTTAGCTTAGGAATATGAATCAGTTGTTTTAACAAATCAGTGAACAATGACCAAGGCTCAAATATTGTCATTATCTATGCCAGTGCTACACAAAAGTGGTGTTCCCTGGACTGGCACTAGTCTCTGAGCCATTGGCTACTGTTTTCTGACAACTTTGTAGAGAATAAAAAACAATTGAAGCCAGTGGGCATAAATATGGTGGTACAGTCACTGGCACACTGAAAAAAAACATTCCTGGTCCTCCACAACAGATAGCATGAGAAGTGCCAATTTACACAATGCAGGAAAGAGCAACGAATTGAGCACTACTGAGATCACAAGGCTGAATCTTATTATTAGTCCCAACAAGCGTAAACCCACTGAATCAACAGAACTTACATAAGTGTTGCATTATCAAGGTATCACTGAATCAATCCGCCTAGTTTAATTGGGACTAATAATCAGATTCAGGCCATGGTTTTTCCATCTATCGGAAAGTGTTTTCGTGCTGCATTTGAATCTTTAAATAAGCTTTTAAAAACAAAGTTTTTGTTACAGGATAGAAATTACTGCACTACTAATACAATGGTCATCTGTTTAATAGAGTAACAGCACTGAAGAACAGTATGAAACTAAACTAAAAGGCACCCATTTATAGCACTCACAAACCACACTATAAAGAACATTCAGGCCTCATTCTAATTGTATAAGCTATTTATATAACATATGAATGTTACCTAATTAAATAAAGAAATCCAGCCAACATAAGCAGCACTAGGCATTTAAAATTGACTTCGGTCCTCCTCGCTGTAGTTCCCTAAAGGAAAGAGCAACCAATGTCAACTGCTGTAGCTTTTCTCCAAAATGTAGGCCACAAGTGCTGAGGATCAAGATGGTAGGCAGAGGTGCCAGAATGAAAGCTGGATGACTCCAGTATCTTTAATTGCTGTACAGAATTAAGGTATTTCAACGGGTGTTGCTCATAATGGAGCCAGGTAACAAGGAACCTCTGAAATCCTCACTATACAGCCATTAAAGATAGATGAGCCATCTCTAGTATTCAGTGATGTAGATTTAAGCAACTGACTCTGATTTGACTTGGACTCAAATTGCTTCAGTGACTCAACTTAATAAATGATGCACTAATCTGACTTGACTTGAGACTTCTGTATTTTTAGTGACAGACTTGCTGATTTAACTTCATCCAGAAACAGTAAACCTGTTAGGCAATGGGCTTCAGGTCTCCACTATACATTGGAGGAGACTTCCAAAGCTTCAGAAGGATCTTTCCACCTCAAGCCCATTGCCTAAGACATTTGCTATTGCCCTCTGAGAATTCCTCTCCTAATTTTGGGCACATCTTCTTTATTTTCCATTTATTAAAATCCTCCCATCCCCCCACACCACCACTGCCTTCTTTTTTTCTGTTAAATGTGGCTCCCAGAATTGGGACTTGACTTGAAAGTACCTTGCAAGGACTTGAGACTCAACTTGAGACTTGAAGGTACAGATGTGACACTTGACTTGAGACTTGGAGTAAAAGACTTGAATACATCATTGCTAGTTTTGATTCTGGCAATGAATGACCCATGAATGAAGTTGTTAAGTGAACTCTTGCCCACACAACAAACATTATTAGTGAATTTCACTGCTGAAATAGCTTCGGTGCCTATATGAGGTATCTGCCTGCCTGATGGAGACATTTTGCTAAACTGGAGCTACAGGATGCTGTATTTCTGTGGGGCATAGGATGAAGCCTTTATTCCCCCTCCCTCAGTGTAGAACCCAAAGTACTATCATTTTTCAATCTAGACCAAAAGTCTTTTTCATTTGCTACAGAGAACATTATGTTCAGAGTTTAACCTCTGTTGAAAAAAAATGCATACTTACCTTCTTTTCTGTTTGAATCCATGCTTGAATTAGTCAAGTCCAGTTAAACATCTGGCCCTTCTTCAAAGAGCTCTTATTGTTCAGGCACAGAGAAACCCATCTCATGATTTTAATAAATCTAACATGTGAATTCAGTGCTGAATCAGATGACCCAACTCCTGTTTTCAAGGGAGGAAAAAGTATAATGGGGTTATTTGTCCACTTTTTGTCAGTTATGCCAAATCCTGGAAAAAAATAAACACGAGTTTCATAACTTGCACTCATTACAACTGCAGAACAGTTATTTTGCCCTACTCTTGCTGAGGGCTCTGCTAACCCAGTCAGTTTGTCAGGCTTCCAGGAAAGGGGAGGCCTAATGTCAAAGCAAAAGGGAAAGATGAGACACTGCTGCCCTCAAGCGAAGTTGGTCAAAGAAGACAACACATCTCCATTCTCAGGTCACCTTGTCTGACACTCTGCCTGGCAGGGCATCATAATGGAGTTTATCACACAAGAGGAATTTCTCTTAATTTTGAATAAAAAGAAAGTGGGGCCAGAACACATTCACGTGAATTTGCCAGTTCAGCGAATTTACGTGAATTTGAATTGCGCTTGAACTGACTTCCCATTGCCCGAAAATAACTTGCCATTGCCCAAAATTGTGTGTGGTAGTCTATCACGCAATAACGTGAAACCCCATGATTGTGTTCAGATTGCTATTGGATTATACTTCCAATTTTCCTTGTCTGATAACATCCAATGACTATAGTGCAAACCTTATGTTGCATCTTCTGTTTATTTATTACATTTACAGTCCTCATGACTAATCCTCTCTAGCCAACATGCACAGTTCTTCTGCTGTGTGCCTTCAAGTCTTTCTAACTTATGGCAAACCTTCCATGGAGACTTCTTGGCAAGATTTGTTGAAAGAGGATTTGCTATTGCCTTTCTCTCAGACCGAGAGAGTCTGACCTGCCCAACGTCACCCAGTGAGTTTCCATGTCTAAGTGGGGATTCAAAACCCAGTCTCCCAAAATCCTAGTCCGACATTAAAATCACTACACCAAGCTGGCTTTCTAACATACATTTATATATATGTATGATATATATATATATATATCAGAAAATGAACCAAATACAAATTGGAAGACTATAAATTATGTGGAGATGGAAAAAATTAATAGGGGTGTAACAATGGCATTAAGGTTATACTACACTGAACTTATCACTGTAAAACAGGCTCAGTGGAGGCTTGAGTGCATTGATTTTAATTTCCATATTAAGGTTGTGTTAACTTATTTAAATTAATGGGATTTCATAAATTGTGCATTGTGCCTTAAGTATACTGGTTATGGGGTTATTATTATTAAAAGGCACTGAAAGAACAATGTTTAGAAATAAATCTCATGGATTTAAATTAGTATTATCGTCATAAAAGGCAGTATCACAGACTGAACTGTTCTCACTTTTTGCACATTATTTAAGGTAGCAATTTGCTTTTTTGCAGCCCTTCCTGAAAAAGTTTATATAAGGATATATCCAACACATTTATTTTGTGTTATGCTTGCAAGCGGCTTCTTTTTGGGTTAACAAGGGCGAGGCAGGGAAGGGGATTACTATGCATATTGCTGTACTCCTGAAGTCTAAACACTTTGCCTTGATTCTGATTGTATAACAATACAGTACAGTACAGTATTTTTTTTAAAGTTAGTTTTGTATTTTTATGTACCTTTTAATAGTCAAGCAGTTTTTCTCCTTTCTGTTGCTTAGTTTTGTTATACTTTGTAATAACTGTAACACACCAGCAGGCACAACATAATTTGAGTCATAAAAAAGTATAGTGCAATCCTATACATAGCTACTCAGAAGTAAGCCCTTTTCACTCATCCCAGGTACTTATTCCAGATAAATGTACATAAAATTGCCATTGTGACTGCAGTCCTATATTCGCTTACTAGGCTGTGAGTAAATCTGTTTTAACTCAGCTAGATTCACCTTTGTGTATTTGTGTATAGGTTTTTGGTGCATACTTTCCAATGCCTTAAAATATAAATCTTACTCTTACAGAATTATCTTGCCAGCACAGTGCTAATGCATGACCTAGAATATATAGAATTAAACTTCAATTATGTTAATACCAAAATACGGAAATAACTCTATGAAATAATGCAATCGTTTTTAACTTACCCTAGCTGTGCTACATCTCTTGCTTCCATACCTTGGTGAGTTAGGAACAACTGTCATCCAAAATGAAGGCAGCTATGGGAGCCTGGTGTTTTCTGAAGTAGGTCTATCACATGCTATAATGTTAATTTCAAATCCAAGCATATCTAATCTTAAACCTCCTAATTATGCAATCCTGAGGTCACAGCCCTGTTTCCCTCCCTGCTGGTTAACCCAGCTATAAATTTAACATGAAGACATGCTCTTAAAACAATGGTGATGTGTGTTAAAACTAAATTGTGGTGCATGCATTATTTTTTTTATTAGCAATGAAAAACAATGCATTTACCTCTAGCCTGAAGCAATGCTCTTGGCGCTGATATTTTTTAATAGGAAGGGAGGGTAGCAAGAATTCACAGTGTACTAATGTTATGTGCAAAGAAACATAGATGGGGCCCCAACTCAAGTTAACCTACTTACTATAACCTGGATTAGAGATGATTTCACATGGCAACGATTTGGCCTTTTTAGTGATTGGTAGTAATATTGCTGATGTTTTACTGACTATATTTTTAGATAATATTGTATTTTGTATTGTATTGTGGTTTTTATTCTTTGCTGTAATCCTGCCTCAATCTGCAGGGAGAGGCGGGAAATACAAATAAAATTC
>NC_056522.1:21656099-21673672 GCF_019175285.1 Sceloporus undulatus | reverse complement strand
ATTATTATTATTATTATTATTATTATTATTATTATTATTATTATTATTATTGTGAGATCAGGTAGGGACTTGCTAAACCCAAATGGATCAGAAATTAAACACACACACACTCATTTAATGCTGATGGGTAGGTGTGTGAAAGCAAGATCTAGTTTCTCACCCAAAACACAAAAAGGAGGATCTCTGGAATTCTTCATTGTGAAAGTACACTAATCTTTCAGCTGGGAAGAAGTGGGCATACTGCTTAATTTCAAAACTACAGTGGGCCCTTGGTATCCACTGGCATTTGGTTCCAGGATTTCTTTGTGGATACCAAAATCTGTGGATGCTCAAGTCCAATTATATATAATGGGAGAGCAAAATGGTTCTCCGTATATAAAATGAAAAAATCAAGCTTTCCTTTTTGGAATTTATATTTGTAAAAAAACATTTTCAAGCTGTGGATGTTTATAGAATCATAAATCGTAGAGTCGGAAGAGACCACAAGGGCCATTCAATCCAACCCCCTGCCTTGCAGGAAATCTAAATCAAAGCATCCCCAACAGATGGCCATCCAGCCTCCGTTTGAAGACCTCCAAGGAAGGAGACTCCACTACACTCTGAGGGAGTGTGTTCCACTGCTGAACAGCCCTTACTGTCAGGAAGTTCCTCCTAATGTTGAGGTGGAATCTCTTTTCCTGCAGCTTGCATCCATTGCTCCGGGTCCTAGTCTCTGGAGCAGCAGAAAACAAGCTTGCTCCATCCTTTCAAGTATTTAAACAGGGCTATCATAACACCTCTTAACCTTCTCTTCTCCAGGCTAAACATCCCCAGCTCCCTAAGTCGTTCCTCATAGGGCATGGCCTCCAGACCCTTCACCATTTTAGTTGCTCTCCTTTGGACACGCTCCAGTTTCTCAATGTCCTTTTTGAATTGTGGTGCCCAGAATTGGACACAGTATTGCAGGTGGGGTCTGACTAGAGCAGAATAGAGTGGGACTATTACTTCCCGTGATCTAGACACTGTACTTCTATTGATGCAGCCTAAATTCACATTGGCCTTGCTAGCTGCCGCGTCGCATTGTTGACTCATGTTCAACTTGTGGTCTACTTGGACTCCTAGATCCCTTCCACACGTAGTTTCATTCAGCCAGGTGTCCCCCATCCTATATCTGTGCTTTTCATTTTTCCGCCCTAAGTTCAGTACCTTACATTTCTCCCTGTTAAAGTTCATTTTGTTAGCTGTGGCCCAGCTTTCTAGTCTATTCAGGTCATTTTGAATGTTGATCCTGTCCTCTGGGGTATTAGCTATTCCCCCTAATTTGGTATCATCTGCAAATTTGATGAGTATGCCCCCAATTCTGTCATCCAAGTCATTGATAAAGATGTTGAATAGGCCAGGGAACCTGGGAGGAGGAGGACGAGAGGCAATTTTTTTTTTAAATAGAATTAATTGAAAAATCGCCAAAACAATTAGTTGCTTTACCAATATATTGATTTTTCAATCAATTCTATTGCTAAAAAAACCCAAAAATGCAGTACTGGGGGTGTCTCTGGGGAGGGATGGTACACACCCCTCTGCCATTTGTCCCTCCCCTCAGAAAGAATTGATTCTGATCTGGCGTTCCCACTTATTGGGCACGTTTCAGAATCAATTCTTTGGGAAATAACCACTTTCAAACTAATTTCAGGAAACCCCAGTTTTTTTGCATTTGCCCTGCTTCTTTCCACCTGGAATCGCTCAAAAGAGGATCAGAAGTGGATTCAAATGGGAACGAGGGTCATATACCACAAATCGTGCTCCAGAGCAAGTTGTAATGGGAACGACCCCATGGAGTGCATTAGGAAGTGTGTTTCAGAAAACCTCCAGACATTCTGCCTCTATGACTCATGTGTTCAGTGCTACTGAGTCCCAGTTCTTGGGGAAAGGAAAGCATAGAGCCAGTCTGGTGTAGTGGTTTGAGCATTGGGCTATGACTCAGGGTTCGATTTACCATTCGGCCATGGAAACCCACTGGGTGACCTTGAGAGAGTCACACACTCTCAGCCTCAGAAAACGCCATTATTGGGATGCCATCAATCAGAAATGACATGAAGGCACACAACAACAACAAAGGTATAAATAAAGAAGGACATATTGGAGACGTTATTTTAAATTGTCCTGACACTTGGCATAATAATCCATAACGATCTGAACCACTTCCAGCAATATCATTAAGGTGCTATAAGGGTCACAGAGGTGTACTTTTTAGGTGCTTTGGTTAGGTTTTAAAGGAGTAAATCCAATGTTCTCTGCCTAAGAAAGGAGCCCAAAGCCTTCACAGGACAGTGGCAGCTTGGATCTCAAGGAATGTTACCTTTCTGTTGTTAATGGAGTTGCCATTTGATTACCTGGATTTTGCTGCTCTTTGTTTCCCAAATTCCCAGTCCACACATGGCCAAAAAAAAGGAGAGTAGCCTCTGTCTGCATGGATATTTCTCTAGTTTTCAGACTTTTTACCCTTGTGACCCACTTTACATCTATATGCAGACATTGATCCCCTCCACTGACATAGTATATTAATAAAATAATTTTGTTTAGTGTTCATATTTTATTCACACGTTCATGTATATTAATATTTTAACATTTTATACAGAAATAGCTTTTCTTCTCCCTCACACACAAGCTCCAACCACCCTCCTTGCTTTTTTCTTCCCTTTCAGGAGAAAGAAAGCTTGGGAAGGGTCATTCCCACTACAATTTGCACCAAATCATGATGTGGGGTATATGACCCTCGTTCCAACTTGAAACCGCTTCCTATCCTCATTTGATTGATTCCAGTTGGAATAAAGGAGGACAAATGCAAAAAAAAAAAAAAAAAAAATACCTGAATATTCTTCACAAAATCTTAACTTCTTGACTATTCTTCTGCTCAGCCAGCAGAAGCACACTAAAATATCCTTTTATTTTCAAGGATCCTGGATCCAGACTCTGAAACATTAAGCATGTTGTTTCCTTTCTTTCTGAACTTTAAAACTGGCTTGGACACTATATATTACTTCTTTCTCCTTGGAGCTACACATTGGTGTGTCTCTATTTTGAGAACAAACACAGAGTCTTAATTTTAATAGTATATCCCATGGCTCTTTACAAGAACAATTCTCTATTCTACTCTTCTACTTTTCCAGAATCAGATTTTCCTTATTGCATTTTTTAATTTAATCACCTAGGTTTTGCATTTCCCAGAAAGGCCTTGTACAACCAAAAGGAACACTTTAACAACCCCAGAGAATACAGATGAATGATTTGTTGCATCAAAGGGAGATTTTGCTTCCTTATTTAGATTGCACACCTACTTCTGAACAATCAATTCCTTTTCTCCTATGAATTGTGTCATATCTCAACTAGTTGTTTTCAACATGTGCATGTTGTTTACGGTGTTGTGGTAATGACAACATAGATGTAGGTGTCTCCTTCCACAACTCCTCCTTTTACCATCTTCACATTAGCCAGATTGATTTCAGATTTCTAACAGTAATGATCATCACTAGTTGAACAATAGGATAGATTAGACTATTACTGTTCTCTGTCCATTTTATATATCCTCATGCATACATCCATCTTGTCTGGATATTTTAAAAGGAGTGGGAGAAAACAGAAATCTAGCAGCACCTTTACGAATGATTTTTCCTTTACCATTAGCTTTTATGGATATCTAGCCACTTCTTACAATACAGAGTGATATTATCTATACAGTTGTGGGAGTGGGATAGAATGCATTAGGATCTGGAAAGATGCAAACCATGACCTTCACTCTAAATTTTCAAAGGGCTGTGCCCGGTGATAGAGGTATTTCAGATGTTTAGAGTGGTCAGTTACTATTAATGTGTGAAAGTAATAAATCTGCTTACCAAAAGTCAGTTCTTTTGGGGTGAAAATTCTTCTGAGGAGATTCCTTCTGTTATATGGGCACTTGTGAGGGCTCATGTATTAATATATCTTGTGCACCAATTATCTTAGTCTATACCTCTGCTAATGATCACTGGGATCCTTTCAAGTTTGGTTCCAGGAGACTCCCCCTTCTCCACCTCTGTGGATACTCAAATTTGTGGATGCTCAAGTCTCCAGTATATACAATGACATAATAAAATGGTGCCCCTTATACAAAGCAACAAAATAAAGGTTTATTTCTTGGATTTAATTTTTTTAAAAAACCATGATTGGTTGAATCTGTGGATGCAAACTCCATGGGTATGGAGGGCCAACTGTAATACAATTCATCTGATTCTCTTTTTAGTCTTTCTTTGTAATTTCTTTGTCTGAAGACTGTAACCTGTACATTCTGTATCTTATGTCCAGGAAGACTGAAATGCTCCACAACTGGGTACTGCCACTTCTAACTTCAGATTGTGTCCATTTTATCCTCTTGCATAGACTGCTTGGTTTGTCTAATGTAGAGTTGCTAACATAGGATGGTATATATCACATTGGAGGGTGAGTCAGTAAATGCACCTATGACTTTGTGGGTGATGTTATTGGCCCATGTAAGATTTCTCCCTTAGCAGATGTGGGGAAAGAGTTGGCGTCTGGTTTTGTGACAGGGTCTTATCCCTGTATGTTAACATTCATGTTATGTGTCTTGTTGCAGGTCAGTAGTTATTAAAGGTTTGCAGACTGTCTGTAGGTGAGCAAAGGCCTCCCTTCCAGTGATTGTGAGAGAGCTGTATTATTCTCCAGAACCATAGGTGTTCAAAGATAGGTACCATTTCTTACACAAGACAAAGTGACCTTTGTACTCATAAACAAATACTAATAGATGTTTATTTTTTGTTTGCAAAATGATTCATTTCCCTTCCTTAAATGGTATTTGTATACATTTGATCCAGAGACCCATAGCTTCTTGTTTAGGTTGATAACAGACTACTCCCAAAAACTGCTTTGCTGATATTGATATTTGTCAAAAAAGAAGCCTTTCCTCTCCATTAATCAAAAGGAAAAGTACTTGTTGCATGGTTACAGGTGGTGTCAGAGAGGGCTTGCAATAAACATTTTAATCCCAGGGACTGGAGGGAACAGCAAGGAATAGGACAGGACAAGCAAACCTGAAAAGTAATTTATAGTATTGTTGATAGTGGTGGCACATCACTGGAACAAGAGGAACATTCTGAGAAGATGGTCCCAAAGCAATCTGGTGAAGAAATGCAAAATGAAATGGTATGAATTGGTATATATTGGAACAATGTGGAAAACAATACTATAAAACATTAATATGTAAAGCCCCATTTTAAAAGGAGTTTGCCTTGTGAAGACATAAATATGATATGTGATACTCCTGTGAATTGTCAGCTATTAGTTTATATTTATGACACACACAGATAAAGATTCACAAATTCCATACCATAAACTTAATAGTTAATTTAGCATATATTGATTCAGTTACATTTCACCTTGCTTTCCATGCTCTCAGCCCTTGGATGTCTCAATATTAGAGCTACTCATCTCGACTGCCTTTCTTCCAGTATAAAATACCTTACATTTCCAGCTTTAACTTCAGCCCTGGTGCTGCTGTGTAATGAAATGTGCCATCCCATTCCAGGCCCTGTGTATCTGTAAATTCTCCCTTCCCCTCCAGCCTGAAACATGAAAAAATCAACATATTGAAACTAAGGCTCTGGTAATTTTACTGTGCATAATGAAACATATATGACAAACTGCTATTAAAATGAATACCAACTTTCCAATGTGGTAATGCTGAATCAGACAATGAAACAGAAGGTATCTGTTAAAAATTTGCAGTTGCTGATTTTGCTCATTCAGAATCATATTTATTGTTTTAATTTTATATCCTTTGTTCCATCATGTATTTCATGATAGCCATGGGTGCCATAGCAGCCATATCCATGCCTAAATATTCAATCATGTGCCTGGAGAGGACAGCCTTGGAACTAAGCCCCAGGAAACCAACCTTAAGGGTATCTGGTACAACTATTTTGTACATTCAAAAGCAGTAACATCCTGACTGTGTCAGGAAGTCTCTTAGAAATGTGTAGTTACAGGCCACACTAGCCGAGAGTGGAACATACTATCTATAAAATGGTGACACTATAAGGATAATTCAAGGATGGGCAACTAATCATAGAATGATAGAGTTGAAAGAGACTCAAGGGCCATCCAGTCCAACCCTCCTGCCATTCAAGAACACTCAGTCAAAGCACCCCTGACATATGGCCTTCCAGCCTTTGTTTAAAAACCTTCAAAGAAGGAGACTCCATCACATTCGGAAGGAGCATGTCAGTTTTCCTTCCTGCACCTGCCCAGCAGGCAGCACCAATACATTTTGGAGCACCCAAACTCACCTCCAGCTGCCATTTTGGCTGATTTGGGGGCATTTTTATTCTTTTTAAAGTATTTTGGGAGGTTTGGGGTTTAGGGGAAGCAAATTCTTAGGCAGTGTTGGGAGATTTTGGGCAGGTTGGAGGACTGAAAATCACCTCCATTAACAATCTGGGGAGAGTCTGGAGGCTTTGGGGGATTTCTTTGGGGTCCCAAGGACCACATGTGGTATGTGGTTGCACTTTGCCTATCCCTGGTATAGTTAGAGAAGGCTCAGCTCCTAATACAAAGCTCCTATATCAAGCAACGACCATACATTTCAACTTACTTGTTTTCACTGAACTGTCCAGTATACTTGGCTCCATTGGGAAATATATAGGTTCCTATTCCGTGGAACATATTGTTCTTAAATTCACCTTCATACACTGCACCCGAAGGATGTTCCAGCCTTCCTAAACCATTCATCTGATTTTACAGGAAGTAGAGTCAGCAGATTAATTTCAAAATCAGTGTTTCCACCTTTTCATTTTTCTAAATTTAGTAATTTGAGCAGGTAATGCTACGTACACATAAATGGAAGTTTAACTGAACACAGTGTACTTCATGATTATACATTGGAGCGGGCCACAGAAATAGCCTATTAATATAATGGGCTGAAACACACTTTGTTCTGCATAGGATAAGAATGTCTATTTTTAGGTGAAACATAAAGAATAAGTTTTTTAATTTCCCCCCTTTTAAGCCACTGTTGCAATGTCTGCTGGCTAGAAGAATTAGTATCTGTGTTAGTCTGGAAGATCTGTATGCAAAGGGAGCTTGTAGCATGTTTGAGACTAAGGGCCCATTCAAACTACCTTTTACCCCGGATCAGAAATCGATCCTTGCATGCGAAGTTAATATTGGGCCCAATTCTGTCAAAATCCATTTCGAGGCATGCACAAGCAAATGCCCTTTAGCGCGGGTCATCCAGATTTGGGGCAAAATCTGCCTTTTTTGAAAAAACCCAGGTTCCACGAAATATGAACTTGCCCCCGATCATGATCGGGTCAAGTTCAGGGGAAGGATTTAGGTCAGAGGCTGGACAAAGGGCAGAGCATTCCCTCCCCTCATCGGAGAAGGAGGAGGAGGATGGAGCCTCGGGACTGAAAAAAAGGGTAATGAGAGGAGGCAAAAAAGGGTAATCAGGGTGAGAGGAGACTCAAGGGTGACAGGAGGCAAAAAGGGGAATCGGAGTGACAGTGGTTTTTGCTTCAGGGAGGGTCAGAAGGAATGAGAAGGAGGAAGATTGCCAAGGGAAATTGCACTGAGGAGCCAAGCCAGAGGAGGGTTGTAGGGAAATCAGGCTGAGGAAATATTTTTTATTTTTGACAATCTGTGGCGGGTTACAGACGGGCAGGAGAGGACGTCTTGGAGGTGTATTCAGCTGAATGCGGAGCCTCCAGACGGCCCGCCCCGGGGGCGTGCTTCAGGTGTTGGGGCTTCCACATGGGGGGCAGTGAAGACGCCTCACCTGGGTCCGTTTCGGACCCGGAGTTTCCATACCGCCGCCTTGGAGGACGCTGCAAAAAGAGAAGCAGCTTCCGCACGGGCGGCCCAAACCGCGGCTTTTTTTTTCTTTTGCCGCATGAGAGGTGCGCAGCTTCACAGCTGCAGCGCTAAGCAGCGGCGGCAGAAAGCCTGTCTTCGCATTTAAAGTGCCCAAGCCCCTTTAAACTTTTTCCCTGTGACTTTAAAGCTAGGCAGGAGTGGTGTGAGGTAGCAATGTCCAAACTCTGTCCTCCCAGGTGTTTGGACTTCATGTCCCAGAATCCCAGACCACAGGGCAAGGTGGCTGGGGATTCTGGGAGATGAAGTCGAAATGCCTGGAAGGACAGAGTTTGGAGATTGCTGGTTTGGGGATCAGTGAGCCAGGCATGGTGGGAGGAGAGAACAGGAAGGGTAGAATAGAGTAGATAGGGCTGGGAGGGAACACATGCCCTGGGAGGCGAAATGATGTCTTTATGGGACATCATGGGACCTAGTGCCTTGTCAGTGCTCCCTGCCCCTTGATCCCAGGCCCCCTCTAGTTGCCCTTTGCCTTTGGGGGCAAGTTTAGAGGGCATCAAAAGGTCTTGGGCACATTCAAGCTCCGGGGTCTCATCCTCCTCCTCCTCCACCACCACCACAGGCTCTGCTCTGGCTGGCTGGCCCGCCGGGACCCTGACACGCTCCCCACTGGTGGCTAGTCTGTTGGGCCTGATGCTTCCATCACTTTTAATGAAAGCATACAGCTCCTTGTAAAAGGGCGGGGGGGCGCCCTTCGTAGTACTTTTTTCTTTTTTTCCTTTGCCGGCTGGCGGATGCGCAGCTGCGCAGCGCTAAAGCAGCAGCGGCAGAAAGCCTATGTGCGCATTTAAAGTGCCCAAGCCCCTTTAAACCCCCCCCCCCCCCGCTCTGCCCAAAAACAATGGTGGTCTCCTGCCAGCTGGTGATCAGCTGGTGTTGGCATCCTTGTCCACTTGCACGTTGCCAATGTCACCAGCATCATGGATGCCTCCTCTCCTTTGGTCCCCGCGCTCCTGCTGAATCTGCAATGCGCAGCCACAGCTGTCTCCGCTGCCACCGCTGTCCCCCTGCCATCTCCCCTCACCTCCTTTGTACATATGTCAATATTTACAGTTTTAGCGTTTTTTATTGTTAGGTGAAAATGGCAGAGGAATGTGTGTAGGGGTGCACTTTAAAGTCCAAACTTTCCAAGCAGCGCATGCGTACATGTTGCTCTAGGGTTAGGGTTAGGGTTAGGGTTACGAGGCTTAAAATGCGCCGCAGCTGTGCCTCAGCTTCCACAGCTGCATGGCAGCGGACGTTGCAATTAAAGCCTGACTGCAAACTGCGCATGTTCCAAGACCCCAACTCACTATGCGACGGAGCTTTTAAATGGGCAACTTAAATTAGCGGCGTAGCAATTCTGGTGTACCGGTGCAGCAGCTCTCATGGCTTCTTCCACTTCTCGATATGTGTCAGCATTCAGGTAGGACTGCTCCAGTTTCTGCAGTTACTCCAGTTTCTGGGACCATATAGCTATGAGGTCAGCCGTCTCAGTATGAGACCAAGACGTCCCCCTGTCTTTTTTCGGGGTGCTGGTGGATGGCTGAGCCATCCTGCCTGGTGGCAAAGGGGAGCCGCCACACAGCTGTGCCAGGAGCAGCCAAACTGTGCCCGTTCCCAGGTGAAAATGTGTGTAGGGGGTCACTTTAAATCCCAAACTTTCCCTTTTCACTTTCTACAACCAAAACATCCGCCGGCAAAACTTACAACTTCCCGCAGTTCTAGCAACGCATGCACACAACTGGCTCTAGGGTTAGGGTTACGAGGCTTAAAATGCGCCGCAGCTGTGCCACAGCTTCCACAGCTCCATGGCAGCGGACGTTGCAATTAAAGCTTGACTGCAAACCACGCATGTCCCGGACCCCGACCCATTATGCGACGCAGCTGACACGGAGCTTTTAAACCGGCAACTTATATTTGCGGCGTAGCAATTCTGACGTATCGGTGCAGCAGCTTACAGACGGAGCTGCGCAGGTACGTATCAAATCAAAAAGAAGCGGAAAAAAGCAGCACCTTTTTAATGCTGCTTCTTCCCGCTTGGGGCGTGCGGGGGGCGTGTTCATGACGGCATTCAGGTAAAGCCCGTCTGAAGGCTCTACCTTCATGACGTCATGAGTACATCCCTTTTTGCCCGTCTGTAACCCGCCTATGCGCATGATTTTTTGGGTGACATAGAATGTGCGTGTGCTTGCTTGTGCTACTTTCATTTCCTCTTGCTCCTGGAGCTTAAGAGCCATTATTATTATTATTATTATTATTATTATTATTATTTGTGTTATATGCAGATGCTACAGTCAGAATGCATGTGCTGCATTTGCCTTTTATTCCCAATTGATTCCATGGGTCTACTTTCGTTGGAAATTCATGTTTTTTGCTTGAGGTAGATATATAGATGGATAGAACGTGGCTAGCTGATGCTTGTTCACTTTGCCTTTCATTTGCTCGCTTCCAGCAAAGGGGAAATGTTGCAAAGAGTACATTGGAAAAAAACACTTTTTTCCCCCTTTGTGAATGAATGCTACAATTCGAATGTTACAATGTTTCAATTTGGCAAAATGGCATGCTTTTGCTACTGTCTCTAAGGAATTCAGGGGTAGCCTAAAGAATGCATGGCACTGTATCCTTTTGTGGCATTCCGAGGTGAGGAATTTATTATTATTATTATTATTATTATTATTATTATTATTATTATTATTATTGCATGTGTATGAGGCATTCTGGGGTGGCTAGGAGGGGGATACAGGATGCAGAGATGGCATAAGCTTGCATTTGGGGGTTAAAAATGTGGCCAAAGGCAGATCATAACCTGCACTGACTCAAATGCCCACAACACACACACACACACACGCACACACAATTTTGCTATCATTCAAAAAAACAATAAAAAGTCAGTTTTACATTGTGGTTTTGTCTGCTGAAAGTGCTTCCACTTGTACAAACTGGGACACTAAAATTCCATTGATCCTCTATTCTTACTCCCCGCCCAGGTTATTCCTGAGGGTGAGAGGATTGCAGACTTATGGCAATCCTAAGGTTATAATGGGGTTTTCTTTGCAAGATTTATTCAAAAGAGGTTTGCCATTTCCTTTCCTTGAGACTGAGAACTCGTGACTTGCCCAAGGTCATCCAGTGGGTAGCCAAACTGGGAATCAAACCTTGTCTTCAAAGTTACTACTGGTCAAAATCCAGGATTTATTTTTTCACTGATGTTTCTTAAACATGAGTACTAGATGTAATTCTGTTGATTATAGTTTACTTATTTTAACAAAATTAAATCAATATATATATATATCCATGTTAGTCTGTAGAATCAGTATGCAGAGAGATCTTGTAGCACCTTTGAGAGTAACTGAAGGAAAGAAGTTGGCAGCATGAGCTTTTGTAGACTTAAGTCTACTTCCTCAGATTACATATTTAAATGCATCTGACAAAGTAGACTTAAGCCTATGAAAGCTCATGCTGCCAACTTCTTTCTTTCAGTTAGTCTCAAAGGTGCTACAAGATCTCTCTACATACCAACTTATGTAAATTAATCACTGTGGATATTTACAAGTAGTAAAGTACCTTATCATTCTTCCAGCTTCCTTGGTAAATAACTCCATCTGGAGTGGTATGAACACCATAGCCATTCCTCTCAAGAGCTCCATCAGATGTCCTTGTACAATCGCCATCTAATGAAGCATAAGAATGCAGGTGGAGAAAACCAATAAAATAAAATTTACACTAATGTAAGCCTCATGCTCTGGAATAAAAACAAAAAACAAACAATTTGAAATCGAAGGCTTTCATGGCCATTATACATAGTTTTTTGTGGATTTTTTTGCCTATGACGCCATGTTCTAGAAGAGTTTATTCCTGACGTTTCGCCAGCAGCTGTGGCTGGCATCTTCAGAGAATGCTGGCATGGAAGAGACTGGGGTGTCTATACTGTTGGTTGAAAAGAAGCGATTTACATATTAATCTGTGTATTGTTCTGTTGTTGAATGGCACCTTGCTTCTAGTATCATAGTTTGTTGAATAATGGTAACATTTTTTATCAATACATTACATTTGCTGGAGTGAAAAAGATCCACACAAACTGTGCAGTTAGGAAACTGGGCATTTTACATCCCAATATCAATATAAATCCTGATCCTATGCATGTTTACTCCAAACTAAATACCAGCAAGCTCAAAATGATCCACTGCTAAGTGTAGATAGGACTGCAGCCTAGACTACATTGTTAAATTAGACAGTATAGTTATAATATCTGAAAACATTTTTACCATATTTATCTTGATTCGGAAATATAATTGATATTTTATAAACTTCAGGACCTGTTGAGAGAGAATATTAAAGTCACTAACCTTTTTAAATATAGCATTTAGCAATCCAAAACAATAAAGAATTGTTACACCGAGGAAAGAATGCATTGTATCAGGTATGACTGCAATGCATGCACCTTACATATGCTGAAAATTTGTAAATCCTGAAAATTCCCACATACTCCATGGAACTAAAAAAGTGGTAATGTTTATGGAGCACTTTTGATGAAAAGATAGTACTGTAATTTTTTCCCATCAAATTTCCACCTTCGTGTCTTTCTGGGATTATCACATGCTGGTATTCAATCCAGACTAACACGAGGTATATCTACCCTATAGAAATAATTAGATTTGACACCACTTAAGCGCTGTAGCCCCATCCTGTGGAATCCTGGGGTTTGTAGTTTTACAAGGTCTTTAGCTTTCTCTGTCAAAAAGTGCTGGTGCCTCACAAAACTCAAACTCCTCTAGGATGGGGCCATAGCAAAGTGGTGTCAAAATCCATTATTTCTAAGATATAGATGCATCCTGTGTTAGTCTGGAATATCAGTTTGTGAAGGGATCCTGTAGCACCTTTGAGAGATCAGGCAGAATGCATCTACACTGTAGAAATAATGTAGCTTTGCACCACTTTAACTGCCATGGCGCTATCCCACAGAATCCTGGGATTTACAAGGCCTAAGGCTTCTTTGCCAAAGAGTGCTGGTGCCTCACAAAACTACAAATCCCAGGATTCTGTAGGATGGCACCATGGCAGGCAAAGCTGTGTCAAACTGCATTATTTTTACAGTGTAGATGCACCCAGAGGCACATAAACCATTGTGACTGGAGAGTAGGCACTGAGGCTGCATTTACACTGCAGAAATAATGAAGTCTGACACCACTGTAACTGCCATGGCTCAAGGCTATAGAATTCAGAGGGCTGTAGTTTTGTAAGACATTCAGCCTTCTCTGTCATTGAGTTCTGGGGCCACAAAAAACTACAGTTCCCAGAATTCCATGGCATTGAGACGTGGTGTCAAAGTGGATTATTTCTAAAGTGGAAGCAGAGCATCATTTACGTAAATAATAATAATAATAAACTGGCCAGGACAACATATTACAGTTCACTCCGTCTGCATTTAATGCAGTTTGACGCTGCTTTAATTCCCATGGCTCAAGGCTATGGAATCCTGGGAATGATACTTTGATGTGGCATGAGGCCTTTGCTACCGTTCCCAGCATTCTATAGCCTGGAGCCATGGCAGTTAAAGCGGTGTCAACCCTGATTATTTCTCTCTTAAACTTCATCTGCACCGGAGAAATAATCCAGTTTGGCACTGCTTTAACTGCCATGGCTCAAGGCTATAGAATTCTGGGAACTGTAGTCTAGTGAGTCGTTATTTAGCCTTCTCTGTCAGTGAGTTTTGGGGTCACAGCAAACTACAGTTCCCAGAATCACTAGCATTGCGCCATGGCAGGGCAGTTAAAGCGGTCTCAACTGGATCTGATTTGTCCAGTGCAAACAAGCCGAGCTGGGAAAGGGCGGAGGCCAAACCACACGAGAAATAATCCAGTTTGACACCCGCTTTAACCAACATGTCCCGGAGGACTCAAACCACTAGGCCACACTGCCTCATAAGGATAGTCTAGAGGAGACCTAGGTCCCAAACACACTGAGAAACACTCCAGATGAGATGCTCTTAACTGCCTTGGCTCAGCGCTAGCTAGGGAATCCTGGGAACTGTAGTTTACTGTGGTACCAGAGCTCTTCTAACAGAGCAAAAGGCTTCATCGTGATCCCCACTCCAGTAAACACACAAAAACTACAACTCCCATGATCCCCTGCAGTTTAAAGCGGTCTTCAAACAATGCAAGCAAGCTCACCTTTCGGTTCCTTGGCGAGGAGCTCCCTCACTTTGGAAACAAAGGCGGCCCCATTTTAGGCCCAACGGAGGGGCTCTTTGCCGTCGCCATGGAAACCGGTTGCCACTGCGGAACCGGAAGTAGTAGGCCAGTCTGGGTTCCACTTCCGGGGCAGAGAACTGTGTGTTTGCTGGGAGCCGGGTGTGGACAGGTGACAAAGAGTAGGAGGGTGCATCCACACTGGGAAATAACCCGGTTGGTGCCGCTTTAAATGTGTCTGGCTCAAGGCTGTGGGATTCTGGGAGTTGGAGTTTGTTGTGACAGAATAAATCAATCTTTAATGTCATAGGTTTTGTTGTCTTTAATTGTAACACAGTAAAAACTGCAAATCTAGTTTACGATTTACTAGCGAGTAAGATCACTTGACATCAGTGGGAGGAGTGTCCATGTTGTAGGAGAGAGGAAATGGTTGGTTAGTAGTTTGTATCAGTGCTAAAGTATGTCAGAATGTATGTATTTATGCTGCATATCTACAAGGTGGCCTGATATTGCATTTCACTGCTAAGTAATGTTTGCTTGTACTGTGTTTTCTTTCCTTTAGCAGAAGGAATGAGTTCATCCGGGAGGAAGAGGGAAGGCCAAACAGAGGGGGAGGAAGAGGAGGGAAAGGAAGGGGGGGCGGACGAGGGGGTGGCGGGGCGGCCATGGCAGCGGAAGACCTAGCAAACATCAAGCCTGGCAGACAAAAAAGGCTCAGACAAAATTGGATGATGATGGTGATGATTCTGTGTTTTCCAGAGGAGCAAGGAAGAGCCAAGGTCAGCAAAAAGAATCTTCAACTACATTTCTGGATCAGATTATTATTATATTATTATTTTATTATAAAGAAGTCTTTTTCTCGTAAAAAAACAATTGAGGAAACTGAAGTTTTAAAAAGAAATATTTTGAAGTTGATTGTATCTCAGTAGTTGTGTACTTCTGTATATCTTGTTTTTGACTATGAATTGTTTTTTGTTTATTGATCCATTTATTAACCTTATTATGAAGCGCTGTTAATTTACACCAGTGTGTACATGCAATCTTTTTAATTAGACGTTCCTGCCCTCGGGCTTACAATCTAAAAAGACATGACAAGAAGGAGAAGGGAGTGGTGGAGGGAAAGGGTAAGAGGTCCCGCAGTTCCTCTCTACCTCCAGGCCTGGACCACGGCAGATGGACTGGAGGGAGGGCTTGGCTTCATAATGGATGGTTAATCTTCTTCCAGGGAAAATACATACTCTCACAGTAGGATTAATACATATACAGTACCATAGCATACAGGAAATGGTTTCGATAAACAGGCACCAAAAGAACTCAGATAGTAAGCGATAATTAGCAATGCCTGGGAAGCTTCTCTGAACAGGATGGTTCAAGCTATCTTCCCTTACAAGCCTGTTTCTTACAAGCTGTCTTCCTTGGAACTGCCTCACTGTGTAATGGAGAGAGATTATATGCACTATGGAAGAGTTGTTGACTAGTTGCTTGCTTTGCATGATCTTAGCCATATGGGGCCACCCAGTCAGCTCAGATTGAGTGATAGCTGGGGGGGGGATAGGTATGATTATTTCTTAAAACAAGGGACCTAAACTGGTTTGAAAAAAATAAATAAAAGTATGACAGCATAACCCACCAAACTCTGCTGTAGTTTTGCATCAGTTTATGTGCTATCTGCTGTGTAACTAATCTGTGGGTTTACCATGTGCACAGTTCAAGGCTTATCACACGCTTCTGTATCGAAGTTTGAAGCATGCTGAGTCCACGCAATTTGCATGTATGCTGGGAATTCAATGGAAACAGAACATATATGCTGGTCTGATTCAATACGTCACTGTTTTTATTTCATCATAGCTTCAGTTAATGAATTTATATGTTCATTATGTATTTTCCACTTATTTAAATACATTTTAAAATGTTGGTGGTGGTTATTTTTCCTTTTTACATCAAGCTCTGTTAATAGGGACACACACAGACCAGGCGTGCTTCAAAGACCATGATGCCGCTGCAGAACCTGCAACAATGACTTCGGAGAATCAGAGGAGGGTGTGAAAGACACTCCTCCTCCAGCTCCAAGGCCAAGAACTGACTGATGGCCCTGAGTGAGTTTTTAAACATTTTTCCATTAAGGCGATAGCATGACTGCTATGCAACTGACAGTGAAAAGCTTAATTATTCTTTGAATTTAGAGGGTATCTCATCATGGGCCAGTGTGTCATAGTGGTTTGTGTGTTGGACTATGACTGGTAACCAGGGTGATTCCCTGCCCACTGAAACCCACTGGGTGACCTTGGGCAATTCACCTGCTCCAACCTCAGAGGAATCCGTGGCAAACTCCTCTGAAGAATCTTGTGAAGAAAACCCCATGATAGGGTTGCAAATTATGTGAAGGAAGACAAAAAAACAACTCATCCGGCAGACACAAAAAAACTTTCACAGCTATCATCGCTTGCAGTGTTTCGGACCCAAATGAGAATTTCAGCTTATTGTGTAGATATAAAATTGCCTTGTGTCAAACAAGGAAATTATTATTATTATTCTTATTATTATTAACTTTTATTATTAAAGCGCTGTAAATTTACACAGCCTGTACATACAATCTTTTAGTTAGAAGGTTCCCTGCCCTCAGGCTTACATCTAGAAGACAGACACAAGAGGAGAGAGGAGTGGTGGTGGAGATGGGATCAGGTCCAGCAGTTCTTCTCCACCTCCGAGGCCTGGACCAAGGCAGATGGACTGGAGAAGGGCTTGGCTTCTTATGGATGGTTAAAAGGAGGCTTCCTGGGTCAGAGAGGGGCTCACCCTCTGGGAATGCTTCTCTAAAAAATATAGTCTTTTATTCAGTTTTGAAACTGGGTTGAGAACGTGATGAGGTGTGCATGTGGGGGAAGAAGGTTCCAGGAGTGTAAGGGCAGCAACGAGAAGGGACGAATTCCGGGAGGGGGCAGTGGTAGTCCTACACTGTGACAGGAGACTTGACTACAAAGCGGAGGGTGCGAGTAGGAATGTAAGGAGAAAGAGGTCAGATAAGTAAGGAGGGGCCAATCCATGGAGGGTTTTGAAAATCAGTAACAAAAGCTTGTACCGGATGTGGAATGGGAGGGGAAGCCAATGAAGGAGGATAAAAGAGGGAAACTGGTCAACTGGCGAGAGGAGGATGTGGACATAGGGCAGCTGAATACTGGACAGAGATTAAAGGATGGAGGTGTGAGTGAAGAGAAGTCCTGACAGAAGGAGGTTACAATAATCTAGTCGCGAGAACCACTAGGGCATGGACTAGATTCTTGGCAGTAGAGATTGAGAGACGAATGGACGGATCTTGGCAAGTTGTGGAGAAAGAATCTACAGGCCTGGGGTGGCCTGGTCTGGGGATAATGACAGAGAAGAGTCAAAAATGAAGCCAGACTGGGGCTTGATGAACCGGTTGAATAGAAGTGTATCTCGACAGAAACAGAAAGGAATATGAGGGTGGGTTTAGTGGAAAGACAAGAAGCTCAGTCTTAGACATGTTGA
>NC_056522.1:21651526-21656074 GCF_019175285.1 Sceloporus undulatus | reverse complement strand
TATACAGTACATAGCAATACAGGAAATGGTTTGATAAACAGGCACCAAAAGAACATCAGATAGTAAGCGATAATTATGCAATGCCTGGGAAGGCTTCTCTGAACAGGATGGTTCAAGCTATCTTCCCTTACAAGCTGTCTTCCCTTAGGAACTGCATCACTGTGTAATGGAGAGAGATTATATAGCACTATGGAAGAGTTGTTGAATAGTTGCTTGCTTTGCATGATCTAGCCATATGGGGCCACCCAGTCAGCTCAGATTAGAGATGAATAGCTGGGGGGGGGGGGGGGGGTATGAATTAAGTTTCTTAAACAAGGGACCTAAACTGGTTTGAAAAAAATAAATAAAAGTATGACAGCATAACCCACAAAACTCTGCTGTAGTTTTGCATCAGTTTATGTGCTATCTGCTGTAAACTAATCTGTGGGTTTACCATGTGCACAGTTCAAGGCTTATCAAAGCTTCTGTATCGTAAGTTTGAAGCATGCTGAGTCCCAGCAATTTGGCATGTATGCCTGGGAATTCAATGGAAACAGACAATATATGCTGGTCTGATTCAATACGGCACTGTTTTTATTCATCATAGCTTCAGTTAACTGAAGTATATGTTCATCTATGTATTTTCCACTATTTAAATACATTTTAAAATGTTGGTGGTGTTATTTTTCTCCTTTTTACATCAAGCTCTGTTAATAGAGGACACACACAGACCAGGCGTGCTTCAAAGACCATGATGCCGCTGCAGACCCTGCACATGACTTCGGAGAATCAGAGGAGGGTGAAAGAACTCCTCCTCCAGCTCCAAGGCCAAGAACTGACTGATGGCCCTGAGTGAGTTTTTAAACATTTTTCCATTAAGCGGATAGCATGACATGCTATGCAACTGACAGTGAAAAGCTTTAATTATTCTTTGAATTTAGAGGGTATCTCATCATGGAGCCAGTGTGTCATAGTGGTTTGTGTGTTGGACTATGACTTGGTAAACCAGGGTTTGATTCCCTGCCCAGCCATGAAACCCACTGGGTGACCTTGGGCAATTCACATGCTCTCAGCCTCAGAGGAAATCAGTGGCAAACCTCCTCTGAAGAATCTTGTGAAGAAAACCCCATGATAGGGTTGCAAATTATGTGAAGGAAGACAAAAAAACAACTCATCCAGGCAGACACAAAAACTTTCACAGACTATCATCGCTTGCAGTTTTCGGACCCAAATGAGAATTTCAGTATATTGTGAGATATAAAAATGCCTTGTGTCAACAAGGAATTATTATTATTATTATTATTATTAACTTTTATTTATAAAGCGCTGTAAATTTACACAGCGCTGGACATACCATCTTTTAGTTAGAAGGTTCCCTGCCCTCAGGCTTACAATCTAAGAAGACACGACACAAAAGGAGAGAGGAGTGGAGGTGGAGAATGGGATCAGGTCCAGCAGTTCTTCTCCACCTCCGAGGCCTGGACCAAGGCAGATGGACTGGAAGAAGGGCTTGGCTTCTTAATGGATGGTTAAAAGGAGGCTTCCTGGGTCAGAGAGGGGCTCACCTCTGGGAATGCTTCTCTAAAAAATATAGTCTTTAATTCAGTTTTGAAACTGGGTAGAGAAGTGATGAGGTGTGCATGTGGGGGAAGAAGGTTCCAGGAGTAAGGGGCAGCAAGCGAGAAGGGACGAATTCGGGAGGGGGCAGTGGTAGTCCTACACTGTGACAGGAGACCTTGACTACAAGAGCGGAGGGTGCGAGTAGGAATGTAAGGAGAAAGAAGGTCAGATAAGTAAGGAGGGGCCAATCCATGGAGGGTTTTGAAAATCAGTAACAAAAGCTTGTACCGGATGTGGAAGGGGAAGGGGAGCCAATGAAGGGAGGATAAAAGAGGTGAAACCTGGTCAAAGTGGCGAGCGGATGTGACAATACGGGCAGCTGAATACTGGACAGAGATTAAAGGATGGAGGTGTGAAAGAGGAAGTCCTGACAGAAGGAGGTTACAATAATCTAGTCGCGAAACCACTAGGGCATGGACTAGAGTCTTGGCAGTAGAGATTGAGAGGAATGGACGGATCTTGGCAATGTTGTGGAGAAAGAATCTACAGGCCTTGGCTTTGGCCTGGATCTGGGGAATAAATGACAGAGAAGAGTCAAAAATGAAGCCAAGACTGGGGGCTTGATGAACCGGTTGAATAGAAGTGTCGTCGACAGAAACAGAAAAGGAATAATGAAGGGTGGGTTTAGGTGGAAAGACGAGAAGCTCAGTCTTAGACATGTTGAGCTTCAAGCACCGAAGCCGCATCCACTGAGAGATGGCAGTCAGACAAGAAGAAACTTGCTGTTCAAGCCTTGGAGAAAGGTCGGGGTGGAGAGATACAGCTGAGTGTCGTCGGCGTACAGATGATAAGAGAAACCAAAAGAACTGATGAGTTTACCTAGGGACAGTGTGTATAGAGAGAACAGAAGGGGACCCAAGACAGAGCCCTGGGGAACTCCAACAGATAGGGGAACAGAGGACGAAGTCTGACCACCCGTGACCATTGCAAAAGATCTGTCTGACAAGTAAGATTTAAACCAGTTGAGAGCAGAGCCGGAGAACCCAAGGTCAGAAAGTAAATCAACCAGGAGACAGTGATCAACAGTGTCAAAGGCCGCAGACAAATCAAGAAGAATGAGAATAGAGTAGAGGCCGTTTGCCTTGGTCCGCAAGAGATCGTTTGAGATCTTGGTGAGGACTGTTTCTGTAGAGTGCCATGGGCGGAAGCCAGACTAGAAAGGGTCTAGGATGGAGTTGGCTTCAAGAAACTTAATACAGCGAGAATAAACGACCCGTTCTAGGACCTTAGAAAGAAAAGGAAGAAGAGAAATTGGACGATAGCTAGATAAAGAAGAGGGGTCAAGAGAGGGTTTCTTCAGAATTGGGGAAACGAGAGCATGTTTGAAGTCAGAAGGGAAGGAACCCATAGAGAGAGAGAGAGAGAGAGAGATTAAAGATATAGAGGAGCGAGGGCAGGAGAGAAGGGGCTATAGAGATTAGGAGACGAGAGGGAATAGGATCAAGAGAGCAGGTAGTAGGTTTGGAAGAATTTAGCAGCGTAGAGAGTTCATCCAGAGAAACAGGGAGAAACACAGAGAGTTTATTAGTCAAAGGTACCAGGAGGTTAGTGGTAAGGGGTAAGTCGGGAGGAACTATTTCAGATCGAATAGTAGTGACTTTAGTGATGAAGTAGTTGGCAAAGTCAGTGGGGGAAAATGATGAGAAGACAGGGGGAGAGGAAGGTTTTAGTAGTGTATTGAAGCAGGAGAACAAACGCTGCAGACGCCTCTCATTAGCGCAGATCAGCGATTTAAAATAGTTCTGTTTTGCCATAGACAGAGCACGTGAAAAAGATAAAAGGATGAATTTATAATGAATGAAATCGGCCGGTTCCCTAGACTTTTTCCAAAGACGTTCAGCCGCTCGAGAGCAGGACCGGAGGTACCTGATAGTGGGAGTGAGCCAGGGCTGAGGCCTAGTCATAGGGGAAGACATGCGTATAGATACAGGAGCAAAGCTGTCGAGAGTTGAAGAAAGAGTGGAATTAAATAAAGACATTGCTGAATCAGCAGAGTCCCCAAGATCAAGAGAAGAGAGAGATGAATTCAAAGTCTGACTGAGATGGTCAGAGTTAACAGACTGAAGGTTGCGGAAATGGCGCTGGACAGTACGATGAGGAGGTGGGATATAAGTAAGAGTAAAAGAAATTAAATGGTGGTCAGACAATGGAAAATCAGATGCCAGGTAGTCAGAAATGACACATTTAGCTGCAAGAATAAGGTCGAGACAGTGACCAGAGGAATGGGTTGATGAGTTAGAATGAGGCTGAAGGCCAAAAGAAGCAAACAGGGAGCTAAGGCGAGATGAAGAAGGATTGTTGGGATTGTCAAGGTGAATATTGAAGTCACCTAGGATCAGAGAAGGGACTTCATCAGATAGAAAAAATGTCAGCCAAGATTCAAAGTCAGATAGGAACTGGGTAGCAGAACTAGGAGGGCGATAGATGACAGCAACCCAGAGCTGTAAAGGAAAAAAAAGTTCAATATAGTGGGACTCGAATAAAGAGAAACAATAGCTGGGGGGGAAAGAAAGAACTTGAAACTGGCAGGAATTGGACAACAGTATACCGACCCCTCCTCCTCAACCCTCAGGGCGGCTTGAGTGAGTGAAAGAGAGACCGCCAAAAGAAAGGGCAGCGGTGGTAGCAGTATCATGGGCCAGGAGCCAGGTTTCAGTAAGAGCGAGAAGGTTAAATGATCTAGAGAGTATAAGATCATGGACAGCAGTTGCTTTCGGAGCAACAGAGCGACAGTTCCGGAGTGAACAGAGGAATGGAAGCTGGGAGATAGGAAGAGGTCGAATAGGGATCAGGTTAGGAGAGATGCGTGGAGCCATGGGAGGAAAGGATTTAGTAAGCGATAATCAAAAGAAGAAAATATAACAATGACAAAAGTAGCAATATAATAGCCGACTACTTGGTAATATTGCCTAAATACCACAAGGCACAAGGGATTTAATAGAGAAGGAA
>NC_056522.1:21632180-21648526 GCF_019175285.1 Sceloporus undulatus | reverse complement strand
AGGGGCCTTATATATGGGTGGGCGGGGCTACCGCCAAAAAGTTGCAGAAAGATACATTGCTTTCTGCCCAGAGATTCTAGAAGTTTCCGAGGATTGCTGCGCAGGCGCAGAATAAACCCATTTGTGTGAATTCGCAGATGACCACTCGAAGAAACACAGTTACAGGTAAGCAACCTGTTCATCTCCTTTGCTTGGATTAGGCAGAATCACGTGTTTAGTGATTCAGAGCAGAGAACAGTACAGGTTAGAACTGTACTTTTCCTCATCAGATATTACTTGTAAATGAACCAAATCTCTTTTTCAGAATGCCTGTTTTGGGTGATGATGAATTTGATGAACCAGATGACTTGGATGATGATCAGTGCTGGTTACATAATCAAGCAGTTTCTAAAACTCATGCAAATGCTTCTCAGGCACCTGTAAATCATGTTCCAGAAACTGAAGTATCCTCATTTGCTGTGCACAAACTTTCCAGGTGATTATTTTAGCCTAAATAAAAACAAAATATTAGTCAGGAAGCATCTTTAGGGTATTGGTGCTGGAGGCCAGTTCCATAAAACGGTATGAAACTTGTCATTTGTTTGGATATTTCAGGGTTTTGTGTCTTTGTAAGAAGCATGTTTCTAACTTTTGTAACATTGCTAATTAGACAGCTAGTAACTAAATTCCAGGAGGTGGCATATGTGCTGATAGTTATATGGGTAAGGGAGAAAGAAGGCAATTCTTTTTTTCAGTCGTAACTTGCAGCTGTTTTTAATGCTGAGACCACTTTTTCCTATTTCCAAATGATTTTACTGTTCCTAGTAATTCATTTCAGTTTCCTATTTCCAACCTTTCACAATCCAACATATACTCATGGACTACAAACCACCATGGTGTAAAAGCCACTGCCATCCAAATAAAGTACAGGGCAAATCGTGCAAGACACAGCGGTGTTATAGGTGCTACAGTTCAGAGCATCAAAGCACTGAGACATTTTCAGTAGTAGGCATGATGAAGTCATTGGTTTCCTTGTCTTCTCTTAGCTTATCAGTAATCTTTTCAGTAACTGGGGAAGAAATAGTTTCCCCAGCAAAGGTTTATTATGAGCTGTCATTTTGGGAGTGTCTGGGTCCCAGAATAGCCAATTAAGACCAATTTGCATTATGAAAAAGCTGCTGCTAGTAGAAAAGAAAACAGAACTTTTTGATCCCATCAATAAAACAGTTCTGTTTCCTTTTCTACTACCTCTTTTGTAAAGCAAATTGGTCTTAATTGCCTATCCAAGACCAAGCCATTCCCAAAATGACAAGTGCTTGCACTTTGGGGCTCAGAATGGAGACCTTGGCTGCTGTGACACTGCAGAAATACTGTAAAGCCATTTAACACCACTTTAATTTCCATGGAATTCTGGGATTTGTAGATGATGGGTACCAGAGGTCTCTGACAGGGAAGGCCAAACATCTCACAAAAGTATAATTCCCAAACTTCCATAGCACTGAGTCATGGCAGTTAAAGTGCTGTCAAACGGCTTCATTTCTGCAGTGTGGCAGCAGCCATAGTTGTGGGGACCATCTTAATTGATGTTGGTACTTCCAATTGTACGATCATTACACTGCTTCTAAGGCATGTCCAAGAAGAGCAAAGTTGTACAAATATGCTGCTAGTTGTAGATTTTTAATCTAGTTGACAGCAGCCCCACAGTAACATACCTCTGTGTCCCACCAGTGTGAAGGTGATAAATTGTGAGAGGACATGGTAGAGGGCTTTCTCTGCTGTGGCACCCCAGTTATGGAATATCTCCCTTCAGACACTTGATTGGCACGAACACAAGTGTCATTCTGATGTCAAGTCAAAACATGGCTTTTTATGAAAACCTACAGGGCCTCACTGATGTTATCCAGTTGGTACATGCACTATGCTGGGCATTATTTGCACCTGGTTTTCATTTGTCTGCTTAGATGTGATCAATTATTTTTTAAAAGTCTTAAAATTATTGGCTGGCATTCAGTATCACAGTTATGCCTCATATTCTATATCCCTATATAGTCATGATTGTCAAAATCATACTTGCCCTCCCAAACCTATTTTACCAAGCATCAGCAACAACAAGACAAGGAGGTCCATTCTGCTTGCCAATGGGACACAAATGGATGATTTTCCACCTCCCTGCTGCCAGCAAGGAAGGCTGTGAAAGTCAGAAGCAAGACTCTTGTTGCAATTTCTCATTGCAGCCTCACTTGCCGGTAGAGGGGTGGAAATCGTATCCACCCAATAGCACAAAGAACTGATTTGTCTTTTGGTGCAGCTAATGTCTGGTAAAGTAGGCTTGGGGGACAGGGGTGGGCTAGGAGACACTACTTAAGTATACTTACATAACTAAGGGCCCATACAGGCAGGCCAAATAAAGCTGCTTCGGGTCACTTTGGAGGTATGATGCATGCGTCCTAAGAGGCCAGAAGGACCGGAGCACAGCTTTGTTGTGGCTTCTTCCCTCTTAAGATGTGTCATTTAAACAGTATACCTCCAAAGTGGCCCGAAGCAGCTTCATTTTGGCCTGTTTGTATGGGCCCTAAGTTATGCTTATTAACCAGTGGCACCTCTAGGGTTGTGGTGTCACCCCTCTCCCCCATCACACCATACAAAATCCTTAGTAATGTTTTTTGTACTAATGTTACTCATCAATCATAATTCCATCTATCACTGAAAGTAATGGCAATAATTGTGAAATAAAGAACTAGCAAAATTAAAATTATACCTTTTAAATTACAATTTCATGTACACAGCCTAAATGTATTTACACGTACATTGTTCCATGTAGTTAAAGTGAAAACTTGGTAAGATGTGATGTTTTTAAAGAATTTTTTTTAATTTAAAGATTTTAATTTTTAATTTTTAAAATTTTATTTGTGGTTTTTTTTTTAAACCCTGGGACCTCTCCATTCTCTTCCCACTGAGCCTTGCCCCACTTACATCAGCTCTTCAGCGTTTTAAAGGGAGGCAGGTGAACACCACAGCCCGTTTCTGCCAAAAGGCAAATGTTTGGGGAGCAGTGATAACGCCTCTTAGGGTGTCATCTGATGCGGCCCACACTTCCCACTTCCATCTCTAGTGATGCCTCTGTACATAATTAAATAGTTCAAGTAGAATTCTGGTGCTGGTTGTTGTTAATTGTCTTAAATTGATTTTATTGGTTACCTTCCTAATTTTATCACATATAAACACTGTAAAATTCTATGCCTAATAAAGGTGTGGGGGGGGGGAACCCCCACTGTAATAAAGAATAAAAATTGTTTCTAACCAGTGAGTGTCCTTAAAGGTTGTTTGGGCAAAGCGATTTTTCACATGTATCTGCAATAGTTTGTTTTTTCTACACCTTCTAGGTACGGTTTTGATAGTGAACGTTGCCGAGCAGTCTTGAAATCCTATAATGGTAACATTGGAGCATCACTAGAAGACTTACTGTTGCAGTGCTTCTCAGAAAAATTTGCAGAGAGGATGCAGATCACAGAAAGTGCTGCTCAGGCAAGTACTGAAGACTGTTTGGAGCAAAGGCGAGAAGAGGCTTTTGCCCTCCGCTCCATCTGTGGAGACAAATTTGTGGAAAGAATTCAAAATCGAGTTTGGACTATTACGTTAGACTTGGCTTACCTTACAGAGATTCTTATCAAATCCAAAAAAAGGGCCTAGCAACACCAGCAATGGGCTAAAGCCAGCTTCCCTGGAAATCTGTAAACACTACCTCAGAGGAGATTGCAGGTTTGGATCAAGATGTCGGCTCAAGCATGACAATCCAAACAAGCAAAGAACACTTCCAAGTATTAGAGACAATTCTCATCTCAGACTTAACAGTGACAGCGCTCCAGTGTATGAACTTGAAGTGAGATTTCCTGAGGATAACAAGTATCCTTATCAGCCACCCCTTGTGGCATTTTATTCTACTAATGAGAACCTGCCCTTGGCTTGTCGGCTTCACATTGCTGAATTCCTTTATGAAAAAGCTTTAATAGCCTCTGAGTCTAATGAACCCGTTATCTATGCTTTTATAACATGTTTGGAGGATGAAGCTGAAGTAACAAAATTGCTTAGTAAGACATCCCACAAATACAGTGTTCCTGCTTTGCCTCTGATGATGCCTCCAGCAAGAATGTCCACAGATGTTGATAAGCAAGGGCTTTCTAATAGCTCATATGTTCCATGTCAGACTTCAGAAGGTATATATATTTTGTAAGTCCTTGTTGAGAATTGTGTAATTTGAATATTTAAAGAGGAGACCAATTTCAGTGTCCAGATTCTGCTCCCTAGCCAGAGTTTGAAGTCTCCAGCTGCACCTGCACTGCAGAAATAATCAGGTTTGACCCTGCTTTAACTGCCATGGCTCCATGCTATTGAATTCTAGGATTTGTAGTTTGGTGAGATATTTTGCCTTCCCTGTCAGAGAGCTCTGGTGCCACAATAAACTACAAATCCCCGGATTCTGTAACATTGAGCCATGGCAGTTGAAGCGGTGTCAAACTTGATTATTTCTGCAGTGTGCATTTAGCCTCCAATTTAGAGCTCTTTGTGTACACTAGTGCTTATGTCCAGCTCTTGAACAAGTGCACTTGTCATTTCTGCAGTGAGGTTTAGGAATATGCTATTATAAAACAGCTTAGAGAGGAAGTAAGGAGTGATTGCACTCTGGAGAGCATGGGAGCATACCTTTTATAATGCTTGCCAGATACATGGAAGTTTCTGAGTAAATCACATGTTATCTGAGCAGAATTTCACTTGTGCAATAGGATTTTGCTTTCCTCTCATCCCTCCCATGCTGGCCAGATCTGCCGTGGAGGGTCCTCCAACTCTTGGGCAGATTCTGGACTTCAGTAGGGAATGGAAGAACATTCCAACTGAGGAATCTGTTGCACTGGTAGGAGGATATAGCAGAATGCAGCCCACTGTGAGAATGTGCTGATGTGGCTCATATTTCGTCGAATGCCTTTGCAGACTAGGAATAAGTAACTATTAGAGATAGCGGAAGTCTACAACTTTTTAAAATATACCTCTCAACTGATGAATCATTACAGTGTAGGCTCTAATGTCATATAGGAGACATTACTGGTACCGGATTTCTTGATATGTTCTTAACAATTGAGACAGAATACCTCCTTAAATCTGTGTAAGTTTGTATACAGAAGCTTATGAGGTATGTATCTATCACCTATAAATAATGAGGTACAACAGCATCCAAAATCCACAAAACAACAATACCATTATTGGGCCAACCACAATACATAAAATACATAGTGCAAGCTTTTACATTGGCTTTGTCATCAGGCAAAGGTATTAAAAATCAAACTGGAGAATGAAAGAAAAAAATTGACAACGTTGGATTCACAGGCCTACATTATGTTAAGACGTTGTTATAGTTTTTCTCAGTTAAGCTGGTATGGAGGGATGCCCATGTGGGCAGAGGCTTTTTATTATTATTTTAAAAAGAGGAACATGGATATCTTTCTGTAAAAGAAAATTGTTCTGAGTTGTGTGAGCTTGTTTACTAAAGAGGAAACAGTACTAAAATACTGGGCAATATGGCTGAATTAAAAAAGCAGTCATATTGACAGCTGTGGTGCTCAATCCGAGTTGTATGGAAGACATATGAGAAAACTATATCACAGTGTCTTAGAATAAGAGCTGTTTGACAGCGGAACAAACTCCCTCGGAGTGTAGTGGAGTCTCCTTCCGTAGAGGTCTTTAAACAGAGGCTGGATGGCCATCTGTCGGGGATGCTTTGATTTATATTTCCTGCATGGCAGGGGGTTGGATTGGATGGCCCTTGCGGTCTCTTCCAACTATGATTCTATAAGAGGCTGTTCTTGTGAGGTATTGAGTTTGCATCAGTGATAGAGTAGATGCTTAGCAAGCAGATGATGCCAAGGCAAGTCTCTGGCATCTCCAGGAAGAGTTGAGAAGGAGCTCTTGAATGAGACCCAAGATATCTGTTACTATGCCGTCCAGGTCAGTCTTCCACACCTGGGCTCCCCAGGTGTGTTGGCTCTCATCATTTTCTTTGTGTCTTGAAATAATGGTAATTACAGTGCAGCACATCTGAAGCCTGATTTAGTCAGTACTGAACTTGATGGACTGAATGGCAGACTTAACATAAAGCAACTTCATATGTTCCACAGGTCAACTTGTGTAAGAGCCACTGCAGGCATAGAGTTGCCTCTAAAACCTGCATTCATCAATACATATTTAGTATTGCTATTTAGTATTGCTCATGTGAATCCTGATTATGGAAGCCAGTGAGTTTCGTTACCCCTGCTCTGCCCCTATTTTGACCAGTGTGGCATTGGTAAGCAAATTTAATGCATGATGGACAAGATTCATCAGGAGGAAGCTACCAAACAATATTGTTGTGGTTGATGGAATATTCACATTTGATGTGCTAATCCTTTTGGCAAGAATACAGTCCAGTTAAATGTTGTATTCTAAAACTTCCCTGCTCTGAAACTTTGTTGTTGTTCTTAACTGCTCTCGAGTCATACCTGACTCATGGCAACCATGTTGATGAGACATTTCCATGCCCCACTATCCTCCACTGCTCTACTAAAGTCTTGTAGGTTTGTGTCCATGATCTCCCTAAATGAATCCATCCATCTGGCATGTGGTTTTCCTCTCTTTCTACTGCCCTCCATCTTTCCTAGTATTATTGTCTTTTCTAATGAGTCATGCCTTCTCATGATGTGGCCAAAGTATGACAGTCTTAATTTGATCATCTGGGCTTTGAAACTATTTAACCCATATTTCAAAATAGTGTATGTTAAGATACTTTCTGTTTTAAGCAACAAAGGACCTGGTGACTGAAGAGGATGACGATGACGATGAGGAACTGCAGACAGTTCACGTAGAGACAGAAAGCTATGTTAACCTCAAAAAGAAACTTTTGAGGAAGTATACCACTCCAGCAAAGTCTGTATCCAAAGAAAATTTAAAAATCTGCAAACAATTCAGCATAAAGAAGGTATTATTAAATGCTAAATTGTAAACTTGATACTTCATATGGGAAAAACAGTTATGTTCAGTGTCCTTTCAAGTATTTGTGTTTATGATACTGGGTCCTCGAACAGCTGGGGGGGAAATCCTTTGGTGGTGAAATAGGTATGGTTTCCCTAACCCTTACTCTTTGTAGGGTGTGAAGTTTTTTGCCTTACTCTGTATTTAGGTTGAGTTTCTTACCATTCTGGTCACCTGGACTCCCAAAGTTATAAACAGAATTATTGTCCATTACTCAGATCAGCATCAGGATTTGGCTTAAACTTTGGACTCACAGAACATTTATATGGCAGGAGAATAAACATGGCTTTATATTTCTTTTTGGCATTTAACAAACTTTTGGTAAACATATAGCAGTTGACAACAAATAAACATTTAGCTTATGCCATTCATGTCACGTTCCCTTTCACACATTATAAATGGTCTAGGCACATTATTTTTTTATAAGGAGCATTTCTCATAGTTGCGGTATACGGCATGTGATGCTTGTGATACATGAACATAGAACTTGTAGTATATTTAGTACTAAGGAACACCAGCTTCCACAGTGGTTGTAGTATATGAGCAACATATCTGATATTTCATCCATTGAGGAACTTGCTCACATTAACAGCACTGGTTTGTTTTCCAGTTACTCCTTGCAAAACAGTTTTCTGTCTTGTTTCTTACACAGTAAAGTATCTTTTCAACTTCTGATTTCTAAACTACAAAACCTGAGCTGCATTATTATTATTATTATTATTATTATTATTGGCAGATGATAAATGATTTCCTATGACAATAGCAAAAACAATGGGGAAACACTGACTGATTTAAATGTATCCTCAGATTTATTTTAGAGCTATTTGCCATACTAAAGTTACTGCTATCTTAAACACACCTGTGTCATTTTTATAATTAATACAGGATCGATAACTGATCTGTTTCTGGGGGCTATGCATCTGTACAGATTAGAAAATTAACTGGAAGTAAATGAAAAGTAGTGTTCTTTTTGTGGAAGTCTGTGATCAACACTCAACAAACATACAAGAAAGGGTTTATATAAACATCCTAACTTTGTTTTCTTAAAGTGAACTGTTGTGTTAGAAAGTACAGCTTCCATAAGATTTTAGTCATTGCTAAGTTCAAATTTTGAGAGTACAGTTAGACCTTGGTATCCATGGGGGATCCATTCCAGACACCCCCTGCGGATACCAAAATCCACAGATACTCGAGCCTGCATTGTCCCCAGTGGTGGCACGTGCATGCAGCCACACTGCCATTAGGGACAACCAGACTTAGGTCATGCACAGATGTCAGACCAAGCATATCTTTAAAGGTGTATACGTATGTGAAAGAAGGAAGAATACCATCTTTTTAATGGTGATTGTCATCTGAATTAAAAAAAATCTTGAAATCTGCTATCTGACTAGTTGATTTCAGGCACTTTTGCTGATGACAGTCTTTTAAAAATTATATATTGCATCCCCAGTTTCTATCTGGATCGTCCCTCTTTTCTGAACTACTTGACAAGCTCCACATTTCAAAGCTCCCCATAGGTCATATTTTTTTTGTCATGTGGCTTAACAATCAGTAAAGATGGTGCTGACAGTACATAATTATTGATGCTGAATCTGGGGGCTTATTATTGCTCCTATTGACCTTGTGCATATCTGTCAGTCTTCTAGGCACTACCAGGCCATGTTACAAGAAAGACAGAAACTCCCTGCGTGGGAAAAAAAGGAAACCATTCTTCGTTTGCTGAACCAGCATCAAGTTCTTGTTGTGAGTGGTATGACTGGGTAAGGCAATAAACTGTATAGTATAAACTTTCACTTAAACACTGCTGGGTTACACATTATACCAGTGTTTCCCAAACTTTGTTCCTCTGGGTGACAGCTCAAAGGGTGGGGAGACACCTGGTTGGGCACCTCTCCCACTTGGCATGGTGGTGTGCAGTGCTGCTGCTGGGCCCCACTCCTCTGCTGCCATGGCTTTCTCACCCAAGGGAGTCGAGGCAGTGGAGAAGTAGGTGTAACTACTTGCCACTTCTAGCTTCTCCACTGCCCTGGCTCTCTCTGCTAAAGGAGCCAATGTAGCAGAGAAGGAGGTGTAGGTGCAGACCCATTCTGGCTTCTCTACTGCCATGGCTCTCTCTGCCAAAGTAGCAGAGAAGAAGGGGTGTATACATGCCCCTTCTGGTTTCTCTGCTGCCCTGACTCTCCTGAGGGAGCCAATGCAGTGGAGAAGGAGGCATAGGTGCACACTGTTTCTGTCACCTTCTGCTGTCTTTTTGCTTGCCTGCCCACCTGCCAGCAGCCCGTTCTGCATCTGGCCAGGTGGCAGCCAGGCAGCTGGGTGAGTGGGGTAGCAGGAGGAGAGGGAGGGTAGACCTTTCTGGGTCTGGCCAGCCTGTGGACAGGTAGACAGGATGGCAGGTGAATGAGGCAGGGGGAGGGGAGGCAGGGCAATCCACCACTTTGCCCCCATCCCCTGGCAGTCCTTGCCAGGTACCTTGGGTGACGACAACCCTAGTGACACCACTTGATATGCTACTTTCTGAACATTATGTTATTAGAGTGGAGAAATACTGTGGAAGCAAGTGGAGGCACTTGCCTAGTATAGCTTAGACTTACCTTCTTTTGCATTCACGTATTATTGAGGAACCAATCTTAGCTGAGAATAGCCATGTCCAGACTGAGGTGGAAAGCCCATGAGGTCTAAGTGGATATGAGGATGCAATTGTTGTCTTTTCTTCAAAATTTACATACCAGTACTTTAAAGTTTGTGTATACAGCTCAGATGGTAAAGAGTTAAATCATACAATTCGTAATTTATGGTGTCAATTTTTTGATACTTTAAAATTTAAAAACAAATTAAACAGAAATGATTGTAAGTTTCAAACTCCAGAATGTACAGTCTGGATATGTATGTGCATTGATTTAGACCTGATCTATTTCAGAGATTCGTCAAATGCAAGGTCTAATTTTGTGTACCACAGCCTCTCAGCCCCATAACCAAATGTATCAGAGGAGATCTTGTAGATGCATGCATTATACTTTGCAACTGGAGCCACTTTCTATGAAAACCTAATAGTATTTGAATTTCAGAGTTTAAAACAAAATTGTTCCAGGGAGAAAAGGGAATTTTTACATAGCTTTCAGGTTCAAAGCACTGCATAAAATTAATCCTTGACTAAAGCTAACTTGTATATTAAAGTCCTTAGCACACATTCTTGTACATGATTGCATTTAGTCTTTTTATATGTTTTTTTTTAAATTTAAAACTTTTCTGTCAGTATTAATAGATGGGTAGCTTTACGCTTACATTTATTTACAGTAGCGCATTTATGCTAATACACCTTTCTTCCCTCAAGAGCGAAATAGCATTTTAAAAATTCTAGTTTGTATTTGTGATCTGGAGCTCATAGCCATTCCATTTTATTGACTTTATATTGCTTTAAGATAACAATCTGTTTTTTAGGAAATCGGTGTAAGTGATTTGATTTCTTGCCCGTACAACTCTGCAAGTTTGGAGTGCACTGGTTTATTTTTTAGAAATTCAGGCTGAATTCTACTACACATTTCAGCATGTTGCTTGAGTGAGAGGAGGATATTGTTGTTTTATTTCATACCTCTCCTTTATGTAGATGTGGAAAGACCACTCAGATTCCTCAATTTATCTTGGATTCCTCACTAGAAGGCCCTCCCAGTAAGTTAGCCAACATCATCTGCACCCAGCCTCGCAGGATCTCTGCCATTTCTGTGGCTGAACGTGTAGCCAAGGAACGAACAGAAAGAGTTGGGGTCACAGTTGGATACCAAATCCGGCTGGAAAGTGTCATGGTTTGTTTATTTTTACTTTATTTCTATTCCAGTGGTGAAATGGGTTAGTCAATTCTCACCACATCTAATTCTTCTTCTTTTTTTGGCCTCTGGTAATAATTAATGGCTAAATGCAGCTGCTGGCCCTAACTGGAATAAACCCATTGGATCAATGAAATTTATCCAAGGTTGCATCTGCACTGTAGTAACAATCCAGGTTGATACCACTTGAACTGCCATGTCCCACTGCTGTGGAATTCTGGGAAGTGTAGTTTGATGTGGCAATAGAGCTCTCTGACAGAGAAAACTAAATGTCTCACAAAACTACAATTCCCAGAATGCCATAGCACTGACCTGTAGCAATCAGTGTGGTTTCAACCTACATTATTTCTGCAGTATGGATGCAAATGAAATTGCTAGTCCCAACTAGCGTTAGTTTACTGCTTATCAGTTGATTTGATTTATTCTTGTTGGGACTAGCAATTTCATTTAGGCTTAAATCCCTGTTTTGCAATGGAACTGTTTCTTGTATTAGTCCAAATAACGTTTTTGTTTCTCCTCATCAAGGATGAAGGAGTGGGGGGACAGTCAAAAAGTGCACTTTAGAGCACTGAAAGATAGTTTAGCTTCATGGTTTTACTGTCATCTTTTGTACTAACAATTTGAGGAAATGTGGATGAGCATGGCAATCCCCCTGAGAAAAATTCTCAAAAATATCTCTGAACAGAGTTAGAAATGTATTACATATAGACTTGAAATTAGTTAAAATTTATTCTAATAAATGCTTAGACATGATTTGAGGACTTTCTAGTTCACACATGGAATACAAATGTAAAAAGAAATTAAAAATCCCAAATCAGGTATGTAAATCCAATAGCAGCTACTGACTAATCTGGTCTGTACACTTTAAGATATTCTGCAACCAAATATCTGCTGAGTGTCCCATCTATGAAAAGAGAAAAACTTTAAGTGAAATTCAAGCAGTCCAATTGATGCATCCCCAGAATAAAACCTCTGCTGTTCAGAAGTTAGTGTAGTTTTGTTGTTGTTATGTGCCTTTAAATCCACTCCACTTTAATATGACCCTGTTATAAGGTTTTCTTGGCAAGATTAATTCAGATGAAGTTTGCCACTGACAACCTCTATGGTAGCAGGTATGATGATTTGCCCAAGGTCACTCAGTGGCTGAGTGAGAATTTGAACCCAAGTCTGTCAAGAGTCCTGGTCTTGCAGTGAAACCACTACACTACACTAGCTTTAGTGCAGTTTATACAGTTAGATTTCTACCCAGTTGCCAGTGCAAAATATGAATATATATGCATCCCATATGAGCCTGCATATATGTTAACATCTTCTGCTGTGACCATGAACCACCCTATCCCCATTGAAAAGATGAGTACTGTAGTTGGCTGCTAGCCATAGGACCTTTTCTTGTGTGGAGGAAAATATGAGCATTCCCTTAGGACTGTGTTTGCCAGGCATCCAAATTGTTGATATTTAAGTACCAGTTAGAACACCTTTTTGTTTGCTCAAGCTATTATGGAATCTTGTTGGACATTTAGTCATTCTTTTTTATTTAGTTTTCAGAGGATGGATCTGCTTGCTGTTATATTATCATTGTTTTTTATTGTAATTTTACTGATTGTTGTGAACTGCCTTTCCATTTGAGGAAGATTCACAAGTGGTGATCAGCCTTTGCCTTTCCCCATACTCCCGAATGGCATTCTTAAAGGAGAAATGATATTTCCCAGTCAAAAAGTAAATTCCTGCAGTGAATTCACAATATATAATTTGTTCACTTCCATATCTTTGGTTCACTTGGCCATCAGAGGAGTAATCAGCTTTGCAGGACACTGAAGCACCTCTCGCCTGGCACATGGTAATCTGAATAAGACACTCAAATATAATGTGGGCTGTCACAGTGAATTGGGTTAACACAAAATAAAGCCTGAATTAAATAATAATTTTCAGAAAAATTGATTTAGATGACATTTTTTTTCTTATTAAGTCTCCAGCTACACGGTTGTTATACTGTACTACTGGAGTGCTTCTGAGAAGACTAGAAGGGGACTTAAATCTACAAGGATTCACCCATATTATTATTGATGAAGTTCATGAAAGAACAGAGGAAAGGTATTTCATCCCTTTATAGTTGCTATATGCATAGTTGTTATAATGCATAATAACTTTATATTTGCAGTGTGATTTTAACTTTATTTTTAATGTATGATTGTGGACTGCCCTGAATTCTTAATAAGAAAAGGTGGGCTTGAAATCAAGTAAATAGGAATAACATCACCAAGCCTGAAAGCGGTGTAGGATATCCTTTTGTGTGGCTGGGAGGAGAAATAAACGATTCATTATAGTTTTCCACAATTCCTGGAAATTGTTTATTCTGTCTCCTAGCTGTATGGGAACAGCTTGTGCTTGTAAAACTTGACTTAGTTTATATCACTGTGATTCCACTTCAACTGCCATGGTTCTATCAAATGAATTCCTGGGACTTGCAGTTTAGAGAGGGGTACTTAGCATTCGCAGCCAGAGAGCTCTAGTGCTTCAGTACACTACAGGCCCAAGCATTCCATAGAATATTGCCATGGCAGTTAAAGTAGAATCATAGTGCCAGAACTGTGTAATGTGAAAGGGGCCCTTAGCCTTAACTGCAGAAGCAACCATTATCTTGTCGTCCGTGCCTAGAATGGTAAGTCAACATTTTTGTTCATCTAGTGTAGAGAGTGGAACGTAGACTGAAAATTGTAAATCTGTGGCAGAACAATTATGTTGAACAAGGTTTTTTTTAGATATATAAAACAAAAAGTACCGTAGCTATATGAACCATGAGTAAATACAGAATTCAGGCTTGAGGAATACCTTCAGTGGATCAGTGAAATGTCACATAACACTCCATCAGGTACTTGACTAGTTTCTACAAAGTGCAGAAAAATGACATATTAACATAATGAAAGGACAGAACAATATCCTACTAAAACTCCAGACCACAATTACAAAGACATATTGGATATCTCTTTCTAAAAATAGATGGCATTGAGAGATAGACTACAGTAAACGCTGTGCCTCCAAGCCTTCCTCCACCTTCTTTTGCTTTCCAAATTTGCTTTATCTTCCAGTGTTAACCTCTTTCCAACCCCCCCCTCCCAAAAAAAAAAAGGACAAGAGTACTCACATGCATTCTAAATTTTTCCTACAATTACTGGTCTCTGATTTACGACACAAGCTGCTAACATAGCCCTTCCCAAACTTCACCCTTCCAATGGATTCCAGGTTTGTAGTCCAACACATGGAGGCGGTCAAGTTAGGGAAGGGTGCCCTGTTTATAAAATGTGCAACCCTGTAGATAGGAATAATCCAGAAGTGTGTACGATAAATGGCTTTGAATTTTGACAGGATTACTGTGGGGAGGGGAAATGGGCAAAAATAGCTGCTGACAAGATTTTAAATCAGCACTGAAGAATTTCAAACATTTTCTATTTGTTTTCTTCAGTGACTTCTTGCTGCTGGTTTTGAAGGACCTAATGCTTCAAAGATCAGACCTGCGAATTATACTAATGAGTGCTACTCTGAATGCAGAACTCTTTTCTCAGTACTTTAACACCTGTCCTGTTGTTAACATACCAGGTGAAAAGCAATCTCATTCATTTTCATTATTAATCTCTTCATGTATTAAATCTTTTGCTAGTTTTAATAAATGTATCTGCCTTAACAGCTCTTAACTGGTGTGATTTTAAATTGCTTTTAATTGAGTTGTGCTTTAATATTTAATTGGTTTTATTGTGTTTAATATTAAACCTTTTTGTGTTTAATAATTGATGGCAGCCCTTTCTAGAAAATTTTCTGATCTCTTATGCAAGTCATGTGCACTAAAATAATTCCAGAAGCCTAGTTAGTAAATATGAAATTAAACAAAATTTCCTTATCACCTAGTGTTTATGTTATATGATCTGTCTTGCATTCCCTAGGAAATACATTCCACTGATTTGACTATAAGAATATACAGCTGAAGTACTATGAATGCACTTTCATTTTAAATTCAGACAGGCAGAAACAGTAGATAAGCTGCTAAAGTGAAAATTACCTGCTCGCAGGTGAGGGCATACAGATCAGAAAGGACAAACAATTAATGTTTGTGCAGTTCTGCTGAGTGTACAGAACACTTTGCAGATGTTGTCTAGTTGAAATCCTGCAAGAACAATCAGTGTTATAATACCCTATATCAGGGGTAGGCAACCTTTTTGAGCCGGGGGCAGGGTTGCTGTCCCTCAGACAACTGGGGGGGCCGAAGCAAAAAAAATAAATAATTAAATAATTTGTTTAAAAAATTAAATATATAAATAAACCAGGACAAATGTAGGACAAAATTTTCAAATGGAAGACACTTTTTTAAAAAAAATGGAGGACACGCGAAAAAATTTGCTGATTTTTAAAAAAATGTTAATATAAATGCATGTTTCTGAGGCTTCTATAGACAATTGCCCCCCAAAGGCCCCGGCGGCAATCGGCGGCAGGACCAGGCTGGGGCCGGTCCCAAGGCCTCGCCGGGCCGCATCCGGCCCGCGGGCCGCAGGTTGCCTACCTCTGCCCTATATGGAAATAATATTCCACACTTTTAGCCATAGGATGTGGTAAATCAAACGGCACTCCATACAAATAGACCCACATGCTATGAGCAGCATGATGCCCAATCTTCAATAAAGTTCATGTATGTGAGCTTTTATGTAATTCATTGGGTCATGAGCAATGCAACATTCCTCATAGATCTGTTGTAGCTATTTGAAATACAGTTGCCCCTCCCAATTCGGGGGGATCCATTCCTGACCCCGCCCCCTGCGAAAATTGCAACTCGCAAATATTCGAGCCCCATTTAAAATAATGGCACACGCGCAGGACCACATGCAGGCAAGCACCGCCATTTTGTCCCTCTTCGGTTCTCCTTCCTGTGAAGAGTGAGACTGCGGACTCCAGGTCCGCGAAAATGGAGGGACAAGTGTATTACAGTGTTGCTCATCAGCCAAAATGGCTTCTGGGGCATCTTTCTTTCAGCTAATAAAATAGGTGGTCTCTGTCTGTAGACGTACAGTCTATAGAGCTGTGATGGCAAAAGGAAAGGGAATGAAGGAGAAATGTAACTGGCTATCAAGTTTGGTGGAATATTTATGCTTCCATTTTAATCTCTCTTCTAACCGTAACAGTATCCTGGTATTCTTGGTGATGATCAGGATCTGAGTCAGTTACTTAGCTGTTTTGCATGGTACAGGTTGAGTATCCATTATCTGAAATTCCAAAATCCAAAATACTCCAGAATCAGAAATTTTCCACATGTGTGGCTGAGATAGTGACATCTTTATTTTCTGATGGTTCAGTGTACACAAACTTTGAATAAGTTTTATTTATAGACCGCTATTCCGCAATGATCATAGCGGTGTACAGTAAAAATTGCAATACAATACAAGGTGACACTTAAAGGAGGGAGAAGTCTCATCCTTCAGGCTGTCCCTGATGTTGCTGGGTCTG
>NC_056522.1:21630510-21632080 GCF_019175285.1 Sceloporus undulatus | reverse complement strand
CTCTTCCTTCAGGCAGTCCCTGATGTTGCTGGGTCTGCCTGATCGCTCCCTCTGAGGCCAAGATGACTGTTTAGGAGGGAGGGGCCTCTTCCTTCAGGCGGTCCCCGATGTTGCTCGGTCTGCCTGATCATTCCCTCTGAGGCCAAGATGACAGTTTAGGAGGGAGGGGCCTCTTCCTTCAGGCACTCCCTGATGTTGCTGGGTCTGCCTGATCGCTCCCTCTGAGGCCAAGATGACAGTTGAGGAGGGAGGGGCCTCTTCCTTCAGGCAGTCCTTGATGGAGCTGGGTCTGCCTGATCGCTCTCTCTCAGGCCAAGATGACAGTTGAGGAGGGAGGGGCCTCTTCCTTCAGGCAGTCCCTGATGTTGCTGGGTCTGCCTGATCACTCTCTCTGAGGCCATAGGAACCATTATCACATAGGAACCAAATCTGGGAGCTCCTCATTGAGGCACCCATCTTTCCTTCATTGTCAGGGAAATCCAGATGAGCCCTTCTTCCTAAGCAGCCAACAGTCCATGATCCAATGATCCTTCATGTGGTTGAGCTGGGCACCATCTCCTTCAGTGAACATTTTTAAAAAAACTGATAAGCTCAACCAAGGCGCCTAAAGTATCATTGGCATTTATTATGGAATAAGTTTTTTTGGCTTAGGATATCACTATGTGTGGTTTTTAAACATAGATTACACAGAAAATAAAGCGGCTTTGGCGATATCCATCACATAACAATGCTTTCAACCTGTAGCTGCCTTGTTCTCTTTTGGCCTGTGAGGGAGAGAACAGGCTGGCCCAGCGTCATCAGGGGTTAGCCTGAAGATAGAGCGCCCTCCCTCCATAACTGTCATCTTTCGGCCAGTGAGGGAGAGAACAGGCTGGCTCAGCGTCATCAGGGGCTAGCCTGAAGAAAGAGGCTCCTCCCTCCAGAACTGTCATCTTTCGGTCTGTGAGGGAGAGAATAGGCTGGCCCAGTTCCATCAGGGCTAGCCTGAAGAAGAAGAGCCCTCCCTCCGGTCCATCTGCCTTGGTCCAGGCCTCAGAGGGAGAGAAGAATGCTATCCTGATCCCCTCCCCCCCCCCCCCCTCCCCTCACCTTTTGTGTCATGTCTTTTAGATTGTAAGCCTGAGGGCAGGGAACCATCTATTATCCCCTCTGTTGTAAGCCAGCCGGATTCCCAGTGATTGGGCGGTATATAAATAAAACCTATTATTGTTGTTGTTGTTGTTGTTGTCAACCTGTCCCTTTTAACTGATAGTGGAAACCTGTTAATGACATGGAAACTATGCAGGTCTCCAAGTGTGAAATGTCATTCCCAGGGCAGTTGCACGATTGCCATCATGTGGTGTCAGTGTCTGCATTTCTCCCTGTCCCCCCCCCCCACTACTCCGAACCACCCTTGTTTACCTTTATTTTTTTTCTATTCTCTTTCTATTTTTCTTTAAGACTTCAATCGTGGCAACAGAACTCCAGAATTGCATGAAAAAAGTGACACCCCCCAACCCCCTCCCAAAGGCATGCTGGGTAGGGCATAAGGGAGGTGGCGTTAAGGGAGAGGTCAGAAAAAGTAGCAGCC
>NC_056522.1:21545644-21630110 GCF_019175285.1 Sceloporus undulatus | reverse complement strand
CCTGATCGCTCCCTCTCAGGCCAAGATGACAGTTGAAAGAGGGAGGAGCCTCTTCCTTCAGGCAGTCCCTGATGTTGCTGGGTCTGCCTGATCGCTCCCTCTCAGGCCAAGATGACAGTTGAAAGAGGGAGGAGCCTCTTCCTTTAGGCAGTCCCTGATGTTGCTGGGTCTGCCTGATCGCTCCCTCTTATTATAAATTATAAATTAATTTCATGTTTAGACTTGGGTCTAATTTCCAAGATATCTCATTATGTATATGCAAATATTTCAAAATCTGAAAAAAATTCAAAATCCTGAACACTTCTGGTCCCAAGGGTTTTGGATAAGGGAGACTCAACCTGTATGACTATCGCTGTCTCCACACAACCCTTTCTGTAATATTGTCAAAACACGTTGCTCTAATTTTAGCTAATGAAATTAGCGTATGTGTAGCAATATAGAACTCTGGTGTAGTGAAATAAAGATTCTGTTCCTTTGTTCTGTTTCATGTTATTTCTCACTTCCCTTATTGTTGTCTGCATCTCTATTAGGTAGGACATTTCCAGTTGATCAGTATTTTCTAGAAGATGCAATTGCAATGACTCGGTAAGACATTTCTGATGTAACAGTGGATTTTTGTAGGTCTCTTATATAAGACCAAACTATTCAATTGTGTGTTAATATTTAAAATCTTACTTATTTGGGTTTCCTCTTTGTTTGAAGCTTTAATTCCTCAAATATTGTAGTCTCAACTAATAGTTCCATTGGAAATATGCGTTCAGTATTACTATAATATTCAAACCATTGCTTAAAATCATGATACCCAGGTTTGCAGTCAGAGCATATGTATGAACTTACACATATTCTGAATATACATGTCTCTAAGAAATTTTTTGACCTTAAGTCTAGCACTTCTTAAAACAATTGGGATACAAGAACCCCCCCAACCACAGTTGCTTCAGGATGAGAACATATTAATTCAAATGTACAAACTCACGAGGCTAAGAGGCTATGATCTCAATTGGAAATTCAAGAGGAGAAGGGGAAGAAGATTAAATGTGTAGAAGAAGTTGCAGCATAAACTTTTGTAGACTTGGTCTATTTACTCAGATGAAAGGTTGAGCTAATCATCCTTGCCCTAAAGATGTCATTGATAGTACTATTTTGTATTCATAATCCATTGTCTTGCCACCTATAGAACGCCCATCTACAATTCCTTGTCTGGGGGGTTTAATGCCCAAATATTTAGACATCCTTGGTGGTGAAAATCAATGGAGTCAGTCTTTCAGTATGGGTGCTGGTTCCAGGATTTAGCTAGAAAATTCTTTCAGCTAAATCCCCTTGGTCTGGGGCAAGACAGTCAAGGCAGCTCCATATAGTACATATACACCTATCTTGGCATGAGTGTTGCATGAATATAAGCAGCTTGCAAGACTCCATAGCCAATAGTGCAAAGTAACTAAAATTCAGTGGATCTTTATGTACCTCCTAGTTTCTGTAATTTATATCTTCAAGAGTCACTGGTGTAGAGGGAAATGTGGTGCGTGCATGCTTTGTTAAGAATGTTTATTTATTCTTGGACTTGAGTGTTAAAGAGCATGGAAATAGAATGAGAAGAGAGAATTGAGTTGGTGTACAGGTAGGTCATGTAGGCAGGTAGAAAAATGTGGCAGACAGCCAAGGAGCTGGGCCAAGGCACTGAAAATCCTCACATGGCCCTTTGCAAGCTCTGTCTACTCCCAAACAATTACGGTTTATTTTGAAGAACAATTTTCTCTTAGCAATAAGGAGCAAAAGTGCCTCTACAGATACACACATCCCAGGAATTTCCTTTCAAGACCGAAACTGAGTTCATAGTCCTGTCATACACCTGTTCCTAGTTTCCTTTCCTCTCAAAATTTATTTTATTTCAACAGCCTAATTTACAGACAGGGAAAGCCTTGTGTGAGTCAGAAACATTTCTCTTGTTTTCATTTCACACAGAGATTACTGATAGATTCTGGTCCCCTTTCAATCATTTGACTATAAGGAGCTTCACTTAACAGTGCTTTGTAGCCATGAAGTGTGTCAGAAGTTAAACAAAATAGTTTTTCAGGTTCAGAGGTCTCCTTGCGCAGCTAGGTGTTTAAAATGTAAGATTCTTTTGACTTTCTGCCTCATTTCCCTTCTTGCATTCAGGTATGTCTTGGAACATGGCAGTCCATACATGCGTAATGCGAAGCAAGCTCCTGGCAAGCAAGCAAGACACTTGAGGACAGCTGCAGAAGAAGTAGAGGAGGATCTGAGGCGTGCTGGTTTGGCACAGAGTACAGTGACTGTTAAAGATTCTGTCCCTGATCAACAGCTAACAGTCCAGCAGTTGATGGCCCGCTACAAAGGTGAGGTCTGTGTGTGTATTCTGTGCTTGTATTGTAGCTGTTTATTTTTAAGAGTTCTTTTTAGGTAAAAAAGATATATGCATTATATGTTCAAATCCTATAATGTTTCTGTAGAGTTGTATAAAAGGCATAGCCTGGAGGCCTGTATGAGGCTTCTTGGTCTTTTCTAAGAGAGAAAATACAGTGCACCCGCATCATATGCGGGCACGCACGCTTTTTGCAGCTTTCAGCATACACTGAAAGCCGCGCTAGGAGACAGGACGGCGCGTCCCGTAAGGGATAAAGGAATGCGTACACAAGCCCCATTCATTTAAATGGGGCTTGAGCATAGGCGGAATTCTCCGCATAAAGGAAGGGCAGACTACTTTTTAAAATTTGTTGTTAGCTGCTTTGAATTCCTATATCCAGAGAAAGGCAGAAGGAGAAACAGGAGGAAGATGATTAAAAAAAGTTAAAGGTTTCCCCTTTGACATGATTGTCAAGTCATGTCTGACTGTAGGGGATTGTACTCATCCATCTACTTGCATTTTTACATGCTTTCGAAATGCTAGGTTGGCAGAAGCTGGGACTACCGATGGAAGCTCACTCGGTCATGTGGCGCTTGAGTCTTGAACTGCCAATCTGCTGACTTTGTGATCATCAGAGTCAGTATCTTAACTGTTGAGCCACTGTGCCCCTTTAGGAGGATGATAAAAGCAGCAAAAGAATTATAGCAATGTCACAATTTTGGTGTAGTGGTTTGAGTATTGCACTATGACTCTGCAGACCAGGGTTTGAATCCCCACTCAGCCATGGAACCCACTGGGTGACTTTGGGCAAATCACTTTCTCTCCGCCTCAGGAGGAAAAAGACAACCCCCCTCTGAGCAAATTTGCCAAGAAAAACCTGTTGCTTTAGGGTTTACATATGTAAAAAATGACATGAACGCACACAGCATAGCAGAGTCAGACCATTTAGTTAAATATGAATGAAGGTGGGGTTTGGCTTTCTGGCATCTCCCCAACACCTCACAGTTGCCCATCCCTTCTCTACTGGTTAATGTTCCCTGCTTCTCACCTTCTGACCTACTAGTTAAGATAAATCACCCGAAGGATAATTGGAGATAGCAAATCATTCTTGGGCAAGTATAATTTCAATTAATTTATCTTGCCTTGTCCCAAGGCAACTTCCAGCTCTTTTCGGGCCTTATTGTCTTTGACAAGAGAACTTTTAGAATTTTGAACTAGTAGAGCTGAACAGTTTTTCATTTGAAGATGAGTGTGATCTGTAGTCATACTTTTTTCTTACATTGTGTTACTAATATAGGAATAGTTAAAATAGCTGAGGTGCCAGAATCTGTTATTCCATGCCAGAGAAAATGAAGCAATGGTTGACCTTTTCCTCTTGACAAAGTTTTTATATATTTGGATGTGATGGTAGTTTTGTGTCTTCTATTAAACTGTTTCTGCTCACTTTCTCTTTCAGGGATTAGGACATCAGTATTAAAAACAATGGCAACCATGGATTTAGACAAAGTTAATCTTGAACTAATTGAGGCCTTGTTAGAGTGGATTGTCAGTGGCAAGCATTCATATCCACCAGGTAATAAAATGTGGGAGTGCAATCTTTGTCTGTAAGCAGTTTTAACAAATTAATTTGGCTGAGGTGATTGTGATGATGATTAAGTTCTACTTTGCTGTTATTATGAGGGAAACTAGTTTTTTTGACATGATTACTTTGAAACAATCAGCAGGCCTTTTTTTTTACAAGCTGTAAACTTATGATCAGGGTACAAAAGAATAAAAATTTGTAGCACAATCAAAAGTTGGGATTTAAAACTTGAATAGTTCTTTGTTCCATCATGAACTGATTAAATTGTTCCTCACATTCAATTGCACTGATAAACTTTGGGTTGAGCAAACTAGGAAATAATGCATTAAGCCCTGTGTGCAAGGACATTAGAGTGAAGAAAAGGGACGTATTTCTACTATTGGGGTGAAGCAAAAATGAAGAAGAATTCTTCAGTTCAAGAAGTCTTTTATGAAATCAGTAGAATTACATCACAAAAAGATTATTTTATCACCTGAGTTGGGAGCACAATTTCTTTTCTATAATACAAATGAGATTCTTACAAAGTATTGATTGTGGATTTATGTTTGGGAGCATATGTAGAGATTGCACAAAATTGAAAAGGCTTAAATGTCCTGTTACTTTCTTGATTGTTACATAGAGTCTGGAACATCATACTGATGTGGAAATTATCTCATTAGTTATGCAAACAAAATTGCCAGTCTTCTTGCTCCCCCTTTCTCCCATGTTGATTTTTGAAAAGAGACTCTATTATAATGGTCATATAGCTGGAGATGATGATAATGATGATGATTTGGATAGTCAGAAGCCATCAATTCATTATTCCTCATTGTACTGGATCTGAGATGCATTGTGTGTTGCATATTTATTTATGCAAAATCTTTTTAGAATCAATAAAGTCTTTTCTGTTAATTCAATCGTCTTTTTTACATACTTCTATCTAGGTGCAGTACTGATATTTTTGCCAGGTCTGGCAGAAATTAAAACACTATATAAGCAATTGCAGTCTAATTCACTGTTTAATAACCGTCACAGCAAACGGTAAGTGAAGAATATGCTTCCCTTAACCCATTTTAAAAAATAAAATTAGTTTAGGAAATGTTATTGAGGAGAAAGATAACATCCTAGCAACCTTGTCTAGTGGGGTTTATATTATGTGTTTAAAAGTATAACATAATAGATAATACCTATAGCTGGTATAGCTGGTTTATAAACTGTGTTTATTACTTAGTTGTGTATAAATTACTGCTACTAAAGAAAATAAATTTGTTCTATTCAGAGATAAAACTAAACCATGTTTAGTCTTACACAGATTATACTTGTACACTCTTTCCTCTGCTCACAATATGTTGTTTTCCCTTTTGTTTACAATTTAGCAACATGCTATAGTTGGAATTATATCAAAACTGAGGAACTGTGATTTATTTGCAAACTGGGACATCATAATCTAGTTCAAAATACATTACATGCCTAGATTCCAAAAGTCATAGTTTGCCCAGGTCAGATGGAATGACACACTATGACTTGCTTGAAAAGCAAGAGAGAGAGAGGGAATATCAGACCACTATAGGTAGACCAGAAGTTTGTGAGAACGAGGCTGATTTATATAGTGACAAACCATGGTTTGGTATTATTTCTGTGGTCTAATTGATCTACTAATTTTTTTTTATTGATACAAAGTGTTTAAAATGTTCTTCTACTTTCCCTGAATCTGTTGGAACAGTTCAGTTTATTTAATTTGATTATTTATTTAAAAGATTTTAAAACCAATTTTACAAACACATTTGAGGCCAGTTTGGTGGATCCAGAGAGAGCACAGGACAAAGAGAAAGCCAGTGAGGGAACAGCTGGGGTATTGCTCAGAATAAACAGTTAGTGCGGTGTAATGGTTTGAGTGTTAAGATTACAACTCTGGAGACCAGGGTTCGATTCCCAACTCAGCCATGAAACCCACTGGGTGAAGTTGAGCAAGTCATATGCTCTCAGCCTAAGGGGGAGGCAATGGCAAACCACCTCTGAAGAAATCTTTCCAAGAAAATCCTATTATAGGTTCGCCTTAAGATCTCCATAAATCAGAAGGCACATAACATACACACACACACTTGCCGCCCTGCATTTATGCTGAAAATAGTTGCTTCACTCTTCCTGAAAGTAGTCCTGGCCCCCATTGGGAAAGTTTTCTGCTTCTGAACTTGAAGAATGCTGCGGTTTCCTCCACAAGCAGGGTTGGAAATGCTGCTTCCAGTGTATTCCATAAATGATTATAATGTGAGAAAAATGCTACAGGTGGATCCTGTCTTGGGCTTGTTGTGATATCTTACGTGGCCTTTTTTAGCATGAAATAACAGATGTACTGCAAAATGGAACTAGAATTCCACTTTAACAGCTCTGGTTTTACTCTGTGAAAGAACTGACAGAGATGAAAAAAGTCTCACAACTCATCTCCTCAACCTGCTCTCTGTTCTTTTTTTCTCCTAGCTGTGTTGTTTATCCACTCCATTCTTCACTGTCCAGTGAGGAACAGCAGGCCGTGTTCCTTAAGCCTCCCACAGGAGTCACCAAGATTATCATATCTACAAATATAGCAGAAACGTCCATTACCATTGATGATATAGTCTATGTGATTGATTCAGGAAAGATGAAAGAGAAAAGGTGCGTGGATAAAGAAGTGGGAAGACTAATAAAAAAAGTAGTGTAGTATATAATATTTCTTAAAAGAAAAAGGCTATGTATATGGCGATGTTCATATATTACTGCAAAAGGGGGCTCAGGAGCTGCAGGAAGCCAGTATTTTCCCCATCCCTGCTATACTGCTGCATGCTTCCTATTTTTCAGCAAGTCCATAGAAGTCTATGTAGCTTCATTGCCCTTTTGTCACCCTCACCCACTTTCAAATTTCCTTGTAATCCAAATTTTATTTCCCTTCCTATCTACATATACTCTTTCTTTCCTATGTAGGACCTAATAATTTCACTTACCTTTCTTGCTTCAGCATATGATTTTCCTTAGCAAATTATAAAAGGAGGGTTTATAATCTGGATGTTGACCCTGCTTCTTAGACCATGGGTGGGGGAAGTTCAGCCCATGGGCTACATGAAATTCCCTGAAGTCCCCCTGGAGACCCCGAAATCTTCCAGCTCCCCCTCCCCCAAAAAAATTTTTAAAATAATTTTTATTAAACAAATAACAAGCATACAAATAAAACAAACATCTCACAACCACAGGGAAAAAAGGAAAAAAAAACCTATAACAGATTAAAAATCAATACATTGTATAAATTTCTTATTATCCCTTCTACTTTCATTTCTATCTTCTCTCTTCTATCTTCTCCACAAACTTCCTTTGGTTCGCATCTTCCACCCTCTCTTTTTGGCCTAATATTAAAACAAACTCTTATTCATTGTTCTATATACACACCATAGGACATAGACTACCACTCTAATAAGAAAGATCCCAAAAAATCCCCTGGTTCTGAAACCACCATCAATTTTCCCCTTTTTCACTTTATTCTAGAGATCTCTGAAAAAAAAATCCATCCTAATGACTACCCCCTATTATGTAAATATCTCTCCCAGGGATCCCATTCCCTACTAAACTCCTCCAAACTCCCTTTCCCTATCAAAGTTGTTAACTTATCCATCTCAGAATATTCCATCACCTTTAAATGCCAGTCTTCAATTGAAGGCAGCTCTTCCATCTTCCACTTCTTGGCAATCACTGCTCTTGCGGCCACGATCATATAAAATAATATCTTTTCTTTATATACTTCCTCCTTACTCAAATCGGTAATATTTAGGAGATACATTAAGGGATTTGGTTTTTTCTCTAATTGTCACAATTTTTTAAATCTCTTTATGGACCTCTCTCCAGAACCTAAATATTTTAGGGCAACTCCACCAACAGTGAAAATACGTTCCCACCTCCTTTTTACACTTCCAACATGTATTATTTTGATTGAACATTTTAGATAATTTAAAAGGAGTCAAGTACCACCTATACATTGATTTATATAGATTTTCTTTAATTTCCTTCATTGTCGTTATATACTTCTCTGGTGTTATAGTTATTATTTATATATATGGCCACTCCCTTTTTTTTACCTTAGACGCGGATACAAATTCTTGCCCTAATTTCGCACATCTTAAGTATTTTTTATCTTTCTCTTTTATTCTCGTTTCCTGAATGCATATTACGTCCGCTTTTAATTTTTGTAAATAATGATAGACTTTCTTTCTCTTCTGGGGTGTGTTTAAACCCTGTACATTCCAAGTTATTAAATTTAATTTATCCATTCTGACCCCAATGTATCCTCCAGCACAAACCGATTCGTCTGTTGTAAATATACAACTTGTTTTTATTAAGGCACTGGAAGTAAATAAAAGAAAAATTCAGATAATACAGAAAAAAGATATGACTGAAGATGATTCAGCTAAACCTATGGAAACAAAATCTCTGACGTTCTCTCTTCTTCCTCCTGATTGTTTCGTTCTTCCTTTCTCAATCTCTCTTCTTCTTCAAGGAATTCCTGTACACTCAGTTGTCCAACTCCTGCTGCTAGGCTATCTTGGGTTTCTTGTCTTACTTCATCATTTTGTCTTTGTCGATTGTTACTCTCTTTTTCTCTATCTTCTTCCTTCCGTTGCTCGTCCACTCTTCTCAAAAAACTTCTTGCCTGATCAGGAGAATTGATTTTAACTCTTTTCTTTCGCCACCAAAATGTTAGCCCTTCTGGGAGATCCCACCGATAAGGAACACCTTCTCTTCTTAAAACTGCTGTTAACGCACTATAGTCCCTTCTTTTCCGTAAGAAGCGCCCTGGGATATCTTTCAATATCTTCAGCTCCACCCCATTAAATTGAAAAGGCGATTCGTTGTGTTTCGTTAAAAACAAGTCCCTGGTACGCTTCCTTACAAAAAATAAAGCCACATCTCTCGGGAGGCCTCTTTGCTTGGCCACCTGCGAGTTCACTCTATAGAGGTTGTCCACCTCATCCTCAAAAAAAAACTGGATCCTTTTCTAAATATTTAGCTATTTCTGTAATTAACGTTTTTTCAAGTTTCTCGTCTTTGTCTTCTGGAATTCCTCTTATTTTTACACATTTCTCTTTCAATTTCTGTTCCCAGAGAGCCCTCTCATCCAGATCTTCATCTCTTTTATTTAAAAGCTTTCCATAATCTGTTTCTAACTTCTCACTTCTAAATTCTAAAATATCAACTCTTTGCTTTACTCTTTGAATTTCGCCTGTTAAATTATCCACCGTTTGTTTAATTTCTTGCAAATCAGCCCGAATCTCTTTCAAATCTGCCCTTATCTCTTGTTTAATCTCTTTTTTAAAATTGCTCATTTCTTTAGCCAGATTAGAGGATAGACTTAACGACAAACTTTCTATCTTTTCCAAAATCAGTTGATTCATATCTGGTCCGTTTATTCTTTCTGTTGAATTTCGTCTTTGACTTGAGGCCTGAGATTGAGCCTTTTGTGTCTGATGCCTCGTATTCATTTTCTTCCTATCCCTTTTGTATTATCTTCTTTCACTATTGCTTACTTGCAAACCCTTTAAAACAATAACCCCAGTTACCGCATGGAACAATTCCTATAATTCAAATAAGCGTCACTAAATATACTATGTATTATTTCTCCCCTCTAATTTCCTTCCTTCTTTTTCTTCTACCTTTCCCTACTTTCCTTCCTAAAACCCCTCTTCTTCCTTCTCTCCTCTCTCTCATATATATATATATATATATATATATATTATTCTTTCCTCCACAGACTTCCTATCTTAGATTACTTTTAGATACCTTAACTTAATCTAAGTTCTATTCTATTCTCTAATATTTACTCTTTTTATACCAAAATTATACACACTCCATCCATTCAATTCTCTGTACAGTGGTACCCCGGGATACGAATGTGCCGCCTTACGAAATTTCCGGGTTACGAAAAAAATCCATTAAAAAAAACTGTTCCGGGTTACGAAGGTTATTTCGGGTTACGAAAAAATTTTTGGTGCTTTTCGGCGCTATTTCGCACGAAATCGCGGCTTTTCCCCATTAGCGCCTATGGCTTTTTCGCCTTACGAAGATTTTCAGGTTACGAAAGCGGCGGCGGAACAAATTAATTTCGTAACCCGGGGTACCCCTGTATAGTATTTGTATTGGTCCACCCAAAATCCACTTAGCTAATCCGTATTGTTAAGTCACAGCAATAACACTAAACAAAACCGTTTAATCCCCTATCTCTCTTTGTTAAACAATAATATTAAATCTAAGCAGACCTTTCTAACTCTAAATGACACAGTCCAATGGAAAGAGATACACAAAGGCTCAAAGAAAACACAGAAAAGGCATAGACACACCCCAAACGTTCAACCAAAACCTCCTAAATAAACCCCGGCAGTCGTCTTCAATTATAATAGAGACAACCCTTTATATCTTTATACCTTTATAACTTCATTCACCTCCTTCCTCCCCCCTCAGTCTATTTTTAGTCCGTCTCTATTCCAATGATCAAGCCCCAAGCCTTACGTTTTCCCTTTTCTCTTCTCTTTCTCTTCTCTTTATGTTACTGCAGTCCTTCCAAGTAGATCAGTTTACAGTCCTCCAAGGAGCCTATCTAGCGTCCTTTTCTATGGTTCAATCTTCCGTCCGTCTTCTTCTACTTCCGCTGTCCCCTCTTCGGATGCTCTTCCTTCCTCTCACTCACTTCGCCCTTCTATATCCTTCCTCTATGGTCCTGCGTCCTCCTTCCTCCTCCCTTCGCGATGCCTCCAGCTTTTCCTCCTCTCTCCTCCCAGGCTCCTCTCACACTGCCGCTCCGTCTTTCCCCCTCCTCTCCAGTCTCCAATCTCTCCAAGGATCTAACACAGGTGAGTTTCCAAGGTCGTTCCTTATTTTTTCTCCTTTCAGCCTTCACCAATCTCCGCTATTCTCAGCCTCTTTTCTCGCAAGTAGAGTCCCATTAACTGTTTAGTCCCCTTTGAACCCGAAATTACAGACCTTTTTCTTGTCTGCTTAACAACTTCACTCCAGCCTTACATAAAAATAATTTCCAAGTGAGTCTGGGAGCCTCCACAGCTTGCCTTCTCCCGTCAATTATAAAGACCTGAGTCTAGTCCCAAGTGCATCCCCCTTTTTCTTTTTTAAGTTATGAAGCTTTATAGTCCACTATTGTTTCAAGGGGTTACAAGGTTTCTCTTTTCCTTTCTCCCAGGGATCCACTGCAAAATTCTTTCTTTCTTTCTCCTCATCCAATGTATTCAACAGCTCAATATAATTAGTTTGTTGGGGTAATAACGTCAATCTCTGAAACTTTAGTTACAATTCGTAAAGCTTGATGACTTAATAACTTATTATCTTCTTGTTGTTATTGTTGAAAGTAATCCGAACACAGGCTATTGTTGCTTATTCCCGATCCTATGGGTTTACCTCTCAGTTGTTATTCTCGGGTGTAGTGCGTTCCCAATTATGTCCTCCGTTAAGACCACTTTTATTAAAAAGTTGGTGGGCGTCCCTGTGCCTAAAGGCTCCCTTGATTGTGCTGGCGTGGGTTGCTCTTCAGATCCCCCGTCTCCTATGGCTTCTGTCCTCCCCACGTAGTGAGGTGAACTTACTGCCGAACACTCGGCTCCAGAGACAGTATGGGGTCTTGCGCCGAGCCCCCTCAGATTCCCCTTTCCTTAAGAGGAATTCTTCTGGTAAACAGGGTCCCCTGATCCCAGAAATTCCAGCTCAATCCAGACGTCTCCACAGAGCCCATGCGGAGATCGTCTTAGCGGGATGCCATTCCCAACCGGAAGCCCAAAAAAATTTTAAGAGGCAATTTCCGTTGATTCTCAGAACCAAGAGGGAGACTACATCACAACTAGTTACATTGGAAACAGCTGTGTGTCTTGGGGCGGGCAAGGGGCTACAGAAATAGTCTCCACCCACCTCCACAGTTGTCCATCCATTTTAAGTAAATCTTCCAGTAGTACTTGTTTTTCCTCTTAATCTTTTAAAAAAACAAATGAACCAAAAGTTAATGATTGCAAAATAAAATGTACAGCTATGCTGTAAAAATTATTTTGCTTAGACAGACATTAAAGACTATTTGTTCTGGCAGGCTTTGTATATTTGATTGTTTGTCCACTTTTTTAAAAAATGCCACTTGAAAATTTGATCATGTGGTTTTGTTCCTTGGGCTTTATGTGACATTTTATTGTTTTTATTGTACAGCACCCTCAGCATTTACTAGGTTGGGGGTTTATTCATACATCTAATTGAATGAATATTTCAGTAATAAAAATGTTAAATAGTCACCCTGAAAAACTCAGAATGCTACCTCCTAAAGATCAGTCTTAATATTTAAAACACCACTGTATATATTCTTTACAGGTACGATCCTAGCAAAGGCATGGAAAGCCTGGAAGATATATTTGTGTCCAAAGCCAATGCCTTGCAAAGAAAAGGGAGAGCAGGTCGTGTAGCCTCTGGTGTTTGCTTTCATCTCTTCAGTAGCCATCATTATAATCACCACCTTTTAAAGCAGCAGTTACCTGAAATACAAAGAGTGCCTTTGGAGCAACTCTGTCTCCGGTAAATCATTTTTTCCATTAGTAGCCATTTAATCTTCATTGATATAGCTATTTAACATGCTCTTGGCATATCTTGGAAATGTTTTCTCTCTCCTACTTAATCCTAATCCCTACTTCAATTTATTGCAAATTCAGCCCAAACAATATCATTTGCACCCTCTTTCTTCCAGGATTAAGATTTTGGAAATGTTCTCCTCACATAGCCTTCATTCAGTTTTATCCCGATTGATTGAGCCACCAACGGCTGAGTCTCTGCGTGCATCAAAAGTGCGGTTGCAAGATGTTGGAGCCCTAACTTCAGATGAAAAGCTCACTCCTTTGGGGTATCACTTGGCTTCCTTGCCTGTTGATGTAAGGATTGGGAAGCTAATGCTGTTTGGCACTATATTTCGCTGTCTAGATCCTGCACTGACCATAGCAGCAAGCAGGGCCTACAGATCACCTTTTGTAAGTACAGTAATGTTGTTCTAAATTATGCCTACATGTTAATTACTACACTTTTAAAAAAGGAGACTTCCAAAATGGGTAGGAAACTGCAGTTATTTGCCCTGATATTCTTTTGCATGGATTGTCGAAAAATTCAAAAAACAATCACCCACCCCCAAAGCAGTTGGAAGTTCACTTCAGTAGTGAAATGTGTGTGTGTGTGTGTGTGTGTGTGTGTGTATGTTAAACAGTGTGGGTGTCGGCTGCAACCTGTTTGGAAGGTGAACTCCTGGAGGCTAGATATGCAGAGTAGGAATGGATGTACTCTTTCAAATTGCCTCTAGCCTTAAAAAAAATTAATTCCCAATATACATAAAAATATACACAAGATGGAAAATGGAAATTCCACCACAAATGCACCTAGAGTATATACTTAGAATATACTGTATCTTGTGGGAATTTATGTTCAAACTCAACCAATCTGGGCTTTGATTAAATAAAAACTCAATTCCTGGCTTCCTTTCAAAAGCATGAATGAATTATATTAAAAATAACAGAACCTGAATCCTTACATTGAATCAAAGATAAATGATCATTTAAAACACACTCTATTAGAAACTCTCTCATTAGAATTTGGAACAAATATAAATCAAGAATATTTCAAAATATAGAAGGATGGGTATCTCCACATGAGGCATTCTACAGGAAAGAAATGATTGCGGTTACCAAATGGTATAAATATAGGGATCTATTGGAAACAAACGGAGGGGAAACTAATCTAAAACCAAGGGAAAAATTAAATGAGGAAGGTTGGAAAATTAATTGGTTTACATACAATCAAATCCTGTCAAGATACAGAGAAGACCTTAAAGACCAGAAAATAGAACTAACCCAAGGGAATTCAGAATTAGGGAAACTACTATTGGACAATACTGCAAAATTAATCGGGAAAATCTATAAAATTCTATTGGCATATGAGATGGAACAGGAAGTAGTGAAAGAACACATGGCCAAGTGGGCTAAAGAAATAGGTCAACCAATTGGAAAAATAATTATGAACTTACTGTTTCTCAGAATTTAAGAGAGAATTTCTATAAAATGTTTTATCATTGGTATATGACACCAGCTAAAATGGCAAAAATTTACAAATACAGTAACAACCTTAGTTGGAAATGTAAAAAAGAAATTGGAACCTTTTACCATTGTTGGTGGTCATGCAAAGAAGCTAAAAGATACTGGAAAATGATTAGTAATCAAATTGAAATTATCATGGGGAAGAAAATACAAATGAGGCCTGAGACCTTCTTGTTGGGTATTTTCGAAGATGATATAAAAGGAAATGAAAGGAAAATCCTGTATTATTTAGTTACACTTGCTCGACTATGTTTTGCCCAAAAGTGGAAAAATAATAGCTGTCCGGAGATAGAAGAATGGATATTAAAGCTTTATGAAGCTATTATGATGGACAGACTAACTCAAGCACTAAGACATGACGAAAAGAAACAGACGGATGACGAATGGAGGAATGTAATTAAATTCATAGAGGCAAGATGGGGAAATGTAGCGGTAATAGTATTTAAATAGAAAAGAATGGGAACTTGGTCAATTTTAAGGTTGTATATATTGGTTGTAACTCTAGATATAGAGGGAAAAGGATCCACTTATAAAACAGAGTAAACTGGAAAGTCAAATAGTATGAAAAATGAAGAAGAAGGTAGGAGGAAGTCAATATATGTGTGTGTGTATGAAGGAGAGAGAAGAATGTTAGTAAGTACGATGGTGTAGGAGGATAGAGAGGAATAAGGAAGACTGGTTGAGAAGTATTAGGTGGGTATTTGTAAGTGAGAAGGTAAGAGTAGGTAGATGGTTGTGATGTAACGGAGTTAAGGAGGAGTAGGAGATAGGTAGAAAGTTAAGAAGGTCAAAGAAGAGGAAGATAATTAAGGAAGAAATTAGGAAGATCTGTTAGAAGATGAATGGGATGTTAAGATAGCTAATAGGAAGATGAGTAAGATGAAGGGAGGGAGGGTGTAGTGAAGTATTAAAGTACTAAGTAATGGAATCATACCTACATATATATATATATATATACACCCATGTTTGCTTTACTTGGTTTAGGGGTATGTAAGAATGTATGTGCTGTAAGTTTGTGTATTTTGTATGTAAATGTATGTCAATGTATAGCTATATAACTTTGTACTGTATTACTGTATATATATTTTAATAATAAAAAACTTTTTTAAAAAAAGAATCAAAGATAAATGAAGTCCCATATAAAAACAGTGACATAAATAATAAATTCTTAAACTAAATCCTTCAGCTGCTTTCTTGGCACCTATCATCCCCTTCTCTCCTGTTGCCCATCTTGATTGCCCACTCCACTGAATTCTCTTCTGTCTCCTAGGGACCTCTCATACCTTATCCAGAAGGTACTGTAGCCAAATGGTATTGTTAGAACTGGTTATTTCAAGCGCTTCTGTTCAGAAAATCACAAACTGTTTGATCTGTCAGTTATTGCAACATAAATACCATCTGATTCAAGAAAGCAGGCGAAATGCTGACTATCAAAACTTAATATTGAATGGCCTTAGCCTGGAAGATAATACTTAAAATCACTCATCCACAGCAAATGCCACTCTCCAGAATATTCTGTCCTGTCTGTTCTATAACTGCTACATTGGCTACAGTACATTTTGATTCATATCAGAGAAACTGAAGACAGGAGCCAAAATGTTTTGCTTTAAGACTTTAATAGTTCTCTTGGATTAGTAACCCTAATAATGATAGATGAATTAATATATTAATTGCATCTTTCTGAGATCCAGAATAAATATGTCTGAAGTCCTGCGTTTCTTTAAAATCATGTATGTGTATCCATGTAAGTGCACAAAAGTACATATACACATATTAAGCAAAGATGTATCTTTGAACATCACAACACTTTGTGACAAGAAATACCATACAGTAGAATGAATGTGTATATGCATTAAGCCCTGACAGTATCTTCAATGTTACGAGATACAAGAGCCAGTGTGGCTGGAACTGGATTAGAGAAACCTGCCACTAGTCCTGATCAGTCACAAGCCTTGGGATAGCTCCTGTGTCTCCCCTTAATTTAAATCAGAGACTTCTTGTGGGATGAAATAGGAAGGCTCCATGTACATCACTCTGCTTTCTATGGGAAAAGGGAAGAATATAGTAGCCATTATAACTCTGTGTGAAAACCCTTTGGAAATTTTATCTTGGTTTGTGTCTCTGCTGCATTCTATAGGTTGTTACTTACAGGATTCTTGCATTGTTGTTTGTTATTGTGTGCCTTCATGTCTTTTCCAACTTAGGGCAACCCTAAGGCAAAACCTATCATGGGGTTTTCTTGACAAAATTTGTTCAGAGAGGGTTTGTCTTTGCCTTCCTCTGAAGCTGAAAGAATGTAATTTGCCCAAGGTTGCCCAGTGGGTTTCTGTGGCTAAGCAGGGATTTGAACCCTGGTCTTCAGAGTCAGACTCCAACACTCAACCCACTATACCACGTTTGCATTCTTGATCTTGCATAACTTCAGTAGAATTAACCCAGAAGAATGAATTTTGTGTACAAATAGAACTGTGATAGACCATATTTTAATTTTAAATATGCCAGTTGTATAATTGTGTGTTTTTAATTATAAAGGTTTCTCCATGGGACAAAAGAGAAGAGGCATTCAAGAAAAAGCTGGAATTTGCAATAGGAAACAGTGATTACCTGGCTCTTCTCCAAGCATATAAGGTGAGGAATAAATGTCTGTTCTTTTATTTCATCTCCAAAGCTGCCTTGTTGTAGGCCCTCTAAACTATAAGAGACAAGACAGTCTGGTAACATTTTACAATTCCACTATTTAGGGATGGCGTCTATCTTCAAAAGAGAGCTCTCAAGCAAGTTACAGATTTTGCAGAGAAAACTTCTTATCAGAAAACATACTTCAGGTAATGTAATATTCTTTTGGGGTGCTGAGGAGCAATCTACACAGTCTGATATGGTTGTAATTGGGAACTAAGAAAAGTGTCTCTTATCTTCCCCTGCCCCCATTACTTTAGGAAATGGCTAGTTTAAAAAGGCAATTCACTGAACTCCTGTCTGATATTGGATTTGTGAAGGAGGGACTCAGAGCCTGGGATATCGAGAGGAGATGGGCTCAAGGAGGGGATGGCATTCTTGAAGCTACAGGAGAAGAGGTAACTGGACTGGTAACAGAGAAGGGATTTGTGCCTTTTTCTAATTAATTCATTACAGCTGTGTACCTTTTAGTCTTCTTTAAATGTTCTCCCCCTCATTCTGTACCACTGTCCTCATCTGTCCAAATAAATTGGAAATTGATGGCATCTATACATTCTTTATACCTGCTCCTGCTCCACTGACTATTTTGTACACCCCCCCTCCTCTTTGAGATCTAAGAACCTATGAATAGCTATAGCCTTTGATGGAGTCTTTCCCAATGACTTGGGATTTCCTGCTTGAGGGATGTTTGGTTAATTATTTTATTTCAAGCTGACTAAAACTATGTTACCCAGTTATAGTTTTTTGCTTCATTTGGTCTACCTGAATGCCTGATATAAGCAGATATAAGTGAAACAGAACTTGTGCCTTACTTGCATAATACTAGGTGAAAAACAGATCTGCATTATTGAGCTTAATTGACCAGGAGCCAAAAGAACTCTGGACTGAAGCCAAGGACATTGTTAGAGAGGAAAGCAGGAAACACTGTCTGTAGCCACAAAGAATGATAAGTCTCAAGTCTCAGTGGATGACAGATGAAACTCTACAAGCAGTCAAGGACAGAAAAGAAGCAAAAATTAAAGGTGACAGAAATAGAACCAGAACAATTAATGTAAATGTACAGTGTCTTGTGCACAGAGTTAAGGCAAACTACTGTAATAATCAATGCAGTGAAATAGAAGCTAACAACAGAAAAAGAAGAACAAGACACCTTTTCCACAAGATCTGAGAAATCAAAGGAAAAATAAAACCAAAAGTTGGGATGCTTTACAACCAGCAGGGTAACATTATGCATGACCAAGAAGAAATGGAAAGATGATGGAAACAATACAAGAAAGAACTATATAAAAGAGATGAAAGAATGACAGTTTCAGTTAAAGAAGAAACATATGAGGACAAACCTCTAGTTTTAAAAAGTGAAGTGAGAGCTACACTCAGAACACTTGAGAAAAATAAGTTATTGTGAACAGATGGCACACCAGTAGAGCTGTTCCAAGTTACACAGAAATAATCTGTTCTAGTTTTAATTAAAATCCATCAACAGATTTGGGAACAAAAACAATGCCCCACAGACTGGAAATGCTCCATATACATTCCAGTCCCCAAGAAAGGGAACTCCAGCGACTTCAGTAACCACAGGACCATTGCATTAATTTTCCATGCAAGCAAAATGATGCTCAAAATTATACAACAAAGACTTCACCATATGTGGAACAAGAAATGACAGATGTCCAAGCTGGGTTCAGGAAAGGAAGAAGCACTAGGGATCATGTTACAAAACTATGTTGGATAATGGAATGTACTAAGAAATTTCAAAAGAAAATCAGCATGTGCTTTATAGACTATAACAAAGCTTTTGGTTGTGTAGATCATGAGAAACTATGGATTACTATTTAAGAAATGGGTGTGCCACAACATTTGGTTGTCCTGATGCGTAACCTATTCTCAGGACAAGAGGTTATTGTTAGAAGACAGAACAGGGGGAAACAGAATGAGGTCTGGGCGTCTGGCAAGACTGTATTCTACCACTCTGTCTGTTTAACCTGTATGCTGATCATATCATACACACAGTAAAGCAGGATTAGGCTTGGAGGAAGTCAGTTTGAAAATTGGAGGAAGGAACATCAACGATCTAAGATAAGCAGATGATACCATACTATATAAAAGGCCAAGGATTTGACAAGATTATGGAAGAAAGTAAAAGCAGCTGAACATTCCAAAAACAAAAATAATGACCATAGACACTCTGTATAATTTTAAAGTAGTCAGTGCAGACATTGAAATAGTTCCAAGATTTTTCATACTTGGGTTCAATCATCAATCAGAGCAGAGCTGCAGTCAAGAAATCAGAAGACTTGCTCTTAGAGGGCAGCAATCCTGAAATGTAAAAAATATCCCACTGAATACTAATGTTAGGATAGTTCATGATGTAGTATTCCCCATTTCTATGTGTGGTTGTGAAAACAGTGAAAAAAGCTGATAGGAAGAAAATACACTCATTTGAGAAGTGATGCTGGAAAAGAGTTCTGTGAATACTGTGCACTGCTAAAAAGATCAATAAATGAGTCCTAGAGCAAATCAGGCTCAACCTGTCCCTAGAAGTCAAGATGATTAAACTGAGACTGTTGCACTTTGGCCATATCATGAGAAGACATAACTCACTAGAAAGGACAATAATGTTTCCTAAGGTGGAAGGCAATAGAAAAAGAGGAAGACTGCATTACAGATGGATAGACTCAATCGCCACAGCTCTGAGTTTGCAAGAACCTGAGTGGGGCTGTTGATGACAGGGTCACTTAGAGGTTTCTCATTCATAGAGTCCCCATAAGTCAACTTGATGGCAATTAATGACAACTATTAGAATAAGAGAGTGGAAGTCATGAGCACAAGGGAGCTGTGGATATGGCTGAGTACATCCCACCTGAAACTTTGCTTAAAGAAAATCCAAGATAATACTCACTGCTATCTCCAGCTGAAAGGATGTCAGGTAAAAGGGCTACATGAGACTTCTGTCTGAGAGACACTGCTAGTCAGAATCAACAGTACCAGGCTTAAATGGGCTAGTAGTCTGACTCAGGGTAAGACTGCTTCGTGTATTTTTATGGGGGGGGGAGAGATTGTCATGTATAGTATGGAATTTACATCCCTTAACTTTTGACCTTTTTATGTATACTTCCTTCACATTTTGGAACCTCTGTATGGTCTAGAAACCCTTCTTTTCTTAAAAAATGCAAATAAAAATGAATTCTAGGTTCCTATGCCCCTAAACTTGTGCTTCCCAGTTTCATGCAAACATCTACACAAGTGAAAATCAACATACTCTAATTTATGGCATTTTGTTTAAATTTACAGGCAAATGCAAATGCAGAGAATGTTAAGTTGATATCAGCTATGCTATGTGCTGCACTGTATCCCAATGTAGTGCAGGTAAGACAGGGTTGTTGTTGTTGTTGTTTTTTCCCATCTAGTTGTGTAAGTCCATATATTGTATTTGCCTCTCCTGTTCTAGTGAACTCATTAGTTTCATACTCCACACTTGCTAATAGCATATTCTTTGCTAAAAGGGGAATTAGGTAACTCTTTGGAAACACTTGGCATTTCTGTACAGTAGAAGCGGCCAAAGAGACTCTAGATCAGGGGTAGGCAACCTTTTTGAGCCGGGGGCCAGGTTGCTGTCCCTCAGACAACTGGGGGGGCCGAACTCAAAATGGTGCCCGGAGCAGCATGGAAGCTGCGGCGGGGTGGAAATCGGCCCGTGGGCCATAGGTTGCTGACCCCTGCTCTAGATAGACCAACATGCAGATCACAAGCTATTCAAGAAAGACATAGATGCCAGGAAGAAAGAGTCAGATTCACTTTTATATAGCTAAGATCAATACGCCATTTCTCTTTTTCTCAGTGTTGATTATTCTTAGAGAGCCTGAGAAGAGATACAGCATGGAGTAACTTGTGCTGCAAGAGACTGTATGATGTAGTTGTTTGAGTGTTGGACTAGGATGCTGAGAGATCAGGATTTAAATTCCCAGCCTCAGAGGAAGCCAATTATATATATATATATATATATATATATATATATGAAAATGTTTTTTAAAAAATCTGAACAAATCTTTCCAAAAAAACTGATAAGTCTGCTTTAGGGTCACCATAAGTTGGAAACAACTTGAAGGCTCATAATAACAATACTTTAATGTATTTTAAAGTTGGCTGAGGGATTCTGAGAATTGTAGCTCCCAAAGTGATTTTTTCAAGCACTGTCTTCCCAGATTCAGAAACAAATATTTGTCACAAGTTTGCAAAACCCTATGGTAAGCAGATTATTAATGTTAATGTTTCAATAGGCAGGTGATTTGGGGGTGGTGCTGGTTGGCAGGTACATCATCTTGTCATGCTGTGTCACTGAAGAAACTTGTTTCAGCTTGCTTTCAGCAAGCTCTGGGGTTGTAAAACTTAACTGAAGCAATGGGAAGAGAGTAGTACTACAGATCTAGAGAAGGTCTACTACTGGAGGAGGAAGATAATTAGCATGTATACCATGTTTTACTTGTATGCACAAGTGCATACGATAAGCATTACCTCAAGAAGATCTACAGCAGTCTTTTAAAGTAGCTCATGGTACATATCAGGGTCTCTGTTGCTTACAGAGTTTCTGTCTGTACAACTTTGTTTTACTGAATGGGAGTTGCTTCTGAGAACTAGTCAAATGTCTGTTTTCCCTCCCTCCCTCCCATTCTTTTTTACTTATTTAGGTGAAAACGCCAGAAGGAAAGTACCAGAAGACTAGTACAGGAGCTGTTAAAATGAATCCAAAACCTGGGGAGCTGAAGTTTGTTACAAAAAAAGAGGGCTATGTTTACATCCATCCATCCTCTGTAAACTACCAGGTGATTTCCCCAATCCCATCAATAAAGCTTATATCTGTAGTTGTTACCAACACAGGTGCATAAACAGGCTTCTTCACATAAGGAAAGCATGCAAATTAATAGATGTTTGAGTGTGTGGTGATTCCATGTCATTACACATTTGTAAGCTGCCCTGTAATAATTACCTATCCTTCATCTGTACAGATACAGAGTAACTTTCCCTGTCATCTAACCATGCAAGTAAACCCTGGATATTATCAGTTAAAGTGGAATAATAGCACTACAACAGAGTAGTGTGATCATGTCTCTTGTCTAGAGGCTTTGAACTTCTCCTGCCAATTTTCTGAGCTTGACCATGTTATGCATTGCAGTGGTTCCATTCCTTTCTCTCGGGCAGATCCCAGAGGGTGATGCTCGGGGACAGTTGCTCCAGTAGGAGGGAGCTCACCTGTGGTGTTCCACAGGGTGGTATTCTGTCCCTGATGTTATTTAACATCTATATGAAGCCGCTGGACGAGATCATTCGGAGTTATGGAGCTGGGTGTTATCAGTATGCTGATGACACTCAAATCTATTTCTCCATGTCTCGTTTGTCGGCCTCGAATTCTGATGGCGTCTCCTCTCTCAATGAATGTCTTCGGGCAGTAATGGGCTGGATGAGGAAAAACAGATTGAGGCTGAATCCAGACAAAATGGAAGTGCTCACGGTAGCGGCCCTGAAACCAAGAATTGGGTTGCAACCTCCGGTCCTGGATGGACTGCGTTCACAGTCTGGGGTGCTCCTTGACTCGTCGCTCCTGATGTCGAACCAGGTGTCCAGAGGAGGGCGACTAAAATGGTGAAAGGTCTGGAAACCTTGCCCTATGAGGAACGACTCAGGGAGCTGGGGATGTTTAGCCTGGAGAAGAGAAGGTTAAGAAAAGGTTAAGATAGCCCTGTTTAAATATTTGAAAGGATGTCATATTGAGGAGGGAGCAAGCTTGTTTTCTGCTGCTCCAGAGAACAGGACCCGGAACAATGGATGCAAGCTACAGGAAAAGAGATTCTACCTCAACATTAGGAAGAACTTCCTGACAGTAAGGGCTGTTCGACAGTGGAACACACTCCCTTGGAGTGTAGTGGAGTCTCCTTCCGTGGAGGTCTTTAAGCAGAGGCTAGATAGCCATCTGCTGGGGATGCTTTGATTTGGATTTCCTGCATGGCAGGGGGTTGGACTGGATGGCCCGTGCGGTCTCTTCCAACTCTATGATTCTATGATTCTAGGTAAATGTGACAGTCAGGAGCGCCTGTTATCAGCTTCGGCTGATGCACCAGTTGTGTCCTTTTCTGGAAGTAAGGGATCTTGAGACTGTTGTGCACGTGCTGGTAACCTCATGTCTAGACTTCTGTAATGCGCTCTACATGGGGCTACCCTCATGCTTGGTCCGGAAACTGCAACTAGTACAGAATATGGCAGCCAGAGTAATTTCTGGAACATCCAGGAGGGACCATATTACCCCGGTTCTAAAGTCCCTCCACTGGCTGCCCATTAGCTTCCGGTCCCAGTATAAGGTGCTGGTTATCACCTTTAAAGCCCTAAATGGCTTGAGTCCAAACTATCTGCGGGACCGCCTTCTCCCCTACAATCCTCCCGCGCACTCTGCTCCTCTGGGAGAGGCCTACTTCAGCCACAAAAATCTAGGCTTTCGACTACCTCCCAGAGGGCATTTTCCATCGTCGCCCCCAGACTGTGGAATGGCCTGCCGGATGAGATCCGTCTACTTACATCCTTAGACAGCTTTAAAAAGGCTGTTAAGACGGATCTCTTCCGGCAGGCCTACCCAGAATAGAGAACCCGGCCTCAGAAAAACGTCTGGGAATAAGATACTGCCGCTCCCATTGATGGTTTGCTGAGTGATGTTGTTGACCTTCTGGTCAGTTTTTAACTTGTATGTTTTGTTTGTTTGTATTTAAATTCTGCATTGGATTTAATACTTTTTTAAGGCGGGGAGGGCACCAGGGATTTTATATGTGCTGTATTTTTAACTTTGTTAGCCGCCTCGATTGTTCTCAGAGGGGTGGGATACAAATAAAATTTTATTATTGTTTTATATTATTATTATTATATGCTGGCACAGAACTCAGTGTTAACCAAGCAATATTTTGCATTGTATTTATATTATATAGAGCGGTATACAAAAGACCCAAGCACTTTTTTGTGTGTGGTTTTTTGTTTGTTCTGTTAATTCTGAAGCAACATAAGACAGGGCCTTCTCATTACCTGTCCCTAGGCTCTGGAATCCCTTCTTAGAGAAGCTAGAATGGTCCTCTCTTTGGTTTCATTCTGTTGGCAGGGAAATACTTTTTCATTCTGATGGGCTTTTTGGAATGATGGATTTTAAGGGAAATATTTTTAAGAGGATGCTGCATTGTTTTAATTATAGTGTTTTTAACTGCATTGTTTATAATTCATGTGTATCCTATAAGTTTTTAAATGCTGATAAAACTTTAGTTCTGTTTTAATGTTGATCTGTTGTATGTTTGATATTGTACTTATTTTAATTTGTAAACTGCCTGGTCTCCCAGTTTTTTGCGGGTGAAGGTGGAGTATAAATAACATTAATAAAAATGATAATTACAGTAATTATTATGTTGGATTCATTGTTTCAGACCAGGCACTTTGATAGCCCCTACTTGGTATATCATGAGATGATAAAAAACCAGCCGGGTGTTTATTCGTGACTGCAGCATGGTGTCAGTGTATCCATTGATCTTGTTTGGAGGAGGTCATGTGAATGTGCAGCTCCAAAAGGGTGCATTTGTTGTTTCCCTAGATGATGGGTGGATTCGTTTTGTTGCAACTTCATACCAGGTATGGATTTTAGCTGTTTAACATAGTATAACTGGTGCTTATGATGGGAAAATTGTTCTTTCTTTTGGTCTGTGTGGCACACACAAATGGGTAATCCTGCACTTGTGTAGTGGACCTGTGCAGTGGGCCTTTTTAGAGCTGTACAATGCATTTGGGCAGGGGCTCTTACCACTCCAATGCACATGTCCAACCATGGTTCCTACCTTTCTCCTGGGTTCCTTTTTCACAGTATTGCAGCTAGATTTGGAACATCTATCAGTCCTTCTTTTTCTAGTTTCTTCAGTGTTCCAGTGCCATGGTTTTCAGTTTCTTCTACTTTACACCAGTCTTTTGCTTGCTATCAACAAAAATATGTCTCTTTATCTTATCATTTCTTCATTGTCTTATATTTTACTTGGCACATCAGGTCATTTTTATGGCCACAGTGCTAGAAATACGATCAGGGTGGGTCTAAAATCTTGGTCACAGATGAACATTTTCAGTGTTTTCTTTGCTTGGGCAAGACCCAAATCATGGGTCAGTGCCATCATTGCCAGGCTTTTACCATGCCATCCCTTTGAAACTTGCATAGCCCATTTGTGAGCTTTTGCTTTGAAGCAGGCCTTTAAATTCTTGGACAGCATGAGGGCTAGTCAGCTGCAGGCCACCATCTGTCAAGTCTGCTTGCTCCAGGCAGACCCCAGTTCAGTCCTGGCTACAAGTTCAGCCTCCGTTCGAGAACCGGACACCATCTCTGTTCTGGCCTCAGTCTCTGCGGCTGCAGAAAAAAAGCTAAGCCATGTGATTTGAGTAAGGCATTTGTTTCCAAGTGCTGACACTCTGAAACAGTCAGTGGAAACAGGAGTGAGAAGAACAAAAGGAAGAAGAAAAACATACTCTTCCTTCTTCCTCCAAGAATTCCTTATCTAAACCAGCCAAGCAATTATCCATGGTTGTGATGGTGGATCCACCATTCTTGTGAAATCTAGAATTGGTCTTGATCATATACACCACATTATCCTTTTCTAATATTGATGCAGATCCAGGACCTGTTGTAGGCTGATAACATTCCAGACCTGCAAAGCCAACAATGCTTGCAAACCCCTTTGAATTTGTAGTACAGTTGCCAGATTAGGTAAAACTGAACAGATTGAGAAGCAAGATAATGTATAGTAACACTCAGTCAGGTGGACAAAGGTACCTATTTTCCTTACCTTTCAAAATAAGACTTTCAGATGCAACTGTTCCTTCCCAATGTGGCTTTTGCCTCCCCAATTGTGGATGGGGGGAATGCAGAGGTGCTGGCTTGGTACTTCTCTATCTCCATCCCTTACTCTCCACCAGAGAAGTAAGTGATGTTGGAAGGGAATGGTTGTGTTTGAAAGATAAAGGAAGACAGATACCTTCTCCTGGATTGATAGAGTTTTATGGTACCTCATTCTGTTTCTCAATCTCTTCAGGGTTAACATTTTAAGAGCCCTGTCGTGTATCCAACCTGGCAACTCTAACTTGGCAGTTGAGGTACAACTGACAACCACTTTTGGATGGGGAGTTGCCTGATTCCTCTCCAGCTTGCTGTTCCTTTAAGGAAAAGAACACAGGACCTCCTCATACATTTACTGATAATCCCTCTTGAATTTCCCCTACTTGTCCACAGCTTTGATCTCAATCATCTCTTTATAGGGATTGTTCTCCTACTCATCCTCATCCATCCTCTTGAGATTGTTCTCTAGGTTCTGTCACATCTTCACTGTTCTCTGTTCTAGTAAGAGAGTTCCTGTGTTTAAGGCAAAAGACAGCTCTGTATACAGATCTTCTCAGGTTTTTTGGACTGGGACTATCAACCAGAGTGGCTTGAAACTTTGAATTTGTGTCTTACTATTAGAATCTGTAAGCCACACAAACCAAATGTGCTTCTTGAGTAGGAATTATTTGTAGGAATGGCTTATGTAAATAATTTTCATTAAACTTTTGTTTCTTCTGTATAGATGTATACATCTATAGGAATTCATATTTGAGTAGGAAACATCAAGCCCTGGGGTCCAAATCTAGTCCTCTGGGGTTACTAGGATGACCACACTCCTTTCCCCATGACATAATTTGGTGATTTCCCAGTTTTGGTTACAGGTTCTTCTCATTCAAAAAGTGACATATCTCTCCTATGGTTAGTTACTGGCAGTAAGTGCTTCAGCTAAAGTGTGTTGGTATGTTTGTTTTCAGGTTTTTGCATCTGGTCCCACCCACAACTCTAATGTGGGCCCCAGGAATTTATTTCTATTTCAGTTCAGCCATTGCACTGAAAGTGAATCCCCAGCCTTTGTTCTAAGTCTTGTAAAGCCCATGCTATCTACATTCTTATTTTGAATGTGTATGTATTTGTGTTTTCCAGGTGGCAGAACTAGTGAAAGAACTTCGCTGTGAACTTGACCAGCTACTCCAGGATAAAGTCAAGAACCCCAGCATGGATCTGTGTACATGCCCCCGAGGATCTCGTATTATTAGCATGATTGTTAAACTTGTGACAACACAATAACATCACAGTACTGATTTGCTTTAAAAGGGACCTCAGCAGAAGAACAGAAACTGTGACTGAAACAACACTGATGCTTGTCAGTCTAGGACTAGTAATTCTTAGGGCTTTGAATTAAAGCCTAAAGCCAATTAAAAGGACAGTTTTAAAACCATTTCAGGTGGAAAAGCTCTAATGGAAATAAGTGCTTTTAGAATCAGATAGAAATGGATGCATCTATACAGAGGAGACAGAAATTTAATGAAAATTATTTCTTTCAATAATTACCATTCTGTGTATTATGGATGAGGATTTTTACTTTGAAGAAAACTCCAATTGAGATGCAAAAAAATTATTTTTAACTGTCTTTGTACATTTTTCTCACTATTTCAGTCCAGTAAAGAATGAACTTTCTCTGACAGAAAAACTGGTGTATCAGTTTAGTCTTGGCCTCCTCAAGACGGCAAGGCACAGTGTTTACACAGCAAGTATCTGTGCATTTTTTTAAATCCTAAAACAGATTGCTTTGCTTCAGTGAACCTAATTCTGTCCTCATGTAATCTATCAGTGTAGGCTGCCAAATTCAAATATGAATTGGATACTCTTCATGGATTAATGTCTTTAGCTGTATATAAATTGAAATGTATGTGTGCAATCTGGGCTCCAATTATATCTTATTAAAGCAAATAGGAATTGTACATATTGTCCTTCCGAAAGAGTGAGTTCATGGAAGATCTTTCTTCCCCCCTGCTCTAAACTACATTCAGCTTGCCTGAGGAAATGGTACTCTGTTTCCATAAGTGGAGCAATATTTGCCAAAATGAGACTGAAGATAACACTTATCACATCCATGTTGGAGCACTGCTGGTTACTGAGTCTACAAGATCGTACATAGAGTAGAGCAAGTGATTGAAAGTTATGAGCAATGTGTATTTTAATACAGTTCATTATACCTTGTGGAGCTGATCTGAATGATACCTTTTTATAAACAAGAAGCACAATCCACTTGCATAGTAGAGGCCTGCCAAAAAGGGAATTAAGGGAATTCCTTATGGATATTGACAGTAGTTTGACAGACATTCCCAGCGTGCTGTACTTAAGGATTTTTTAATTTTAAAAAAGTAGACCAATGTTTTGGAGTGGGAGCGGAATGCATAATTGCTATGTCAATCCAAGCAACGTTAGTAACAAATTACATCAAATAAATATTTCACCTTGGGAGTTCACTGGTATAGTGACCAGTAACATTTCTTAATAAAGTGATCTGTCCATTAAGTTTTCAATCCTTTTTTCATTTGAATATTTTTACAAGAAATTAATGAATGTACAGTACTTCAGTATTACTCGGTGAACCCTAAGCCCAAATTAATGTTATCCCAGGCATATAGGTCAATAAGTTGCTTGCTTCTAGCTCTAATAGTGTATAGTTAAATTATGGGATGCCCACAGTAAGGAATCTAGTTTTAGCCTAGATTGCTTACAAGCTGGTACACACAACTTTCAGTTTCTGCTTAAATCACATCACCCCACACTAAAGTGTGATATAACAAGAAAAGATGTACAAAAAAAGGTAGGTGGAAATTTCAGCTGAAATAAAGAGAAAGGAAGTTAAATTCTTGTTTTCAAGTCTTTTTTTAATCTAGACCAACATTTCATGGTCATCTGAACTGTTAAGATTTGTAGTATTGTTCCTTAGTAAGTATAATAGAATGAAATTCCTGTGAAAGAAAATTTTAAAAGCTTGCCTTGGTAGCTGAGCACTAGCACCTTACAACTGATTTAGATGTGGCTCATTTCTTGACACGTCACCCTCATACTTTCATTTGGTAACCATCTTATGCAGCTAGCTCCATGAATGTGCAGCATGGTGGAATTTCCAATACTGAGGTCTGTCTAGATTTTCACTAATGTCCTGTAATGGGTTAAAAAAAAGGGCTTCAGCTGGAGATTTATTTACACATATATTGGCTTCATGGTGTTAATTACTTTATATACTTTTGTATACTCCTGTATATACTGAATATACTCATGTATATTCCTCACCAGGAGCCCTGGTGGTGCAGTGGTTAAATGCCAGTACTGCAGCCACAATGTTGTGAGTTCGAACCTGCAAGGCTCCAGGTTGACTCAGCCTTCCATCCGTTTGTAGATCAGTAAAATGAATACCCAGCTTGTTGGGGGCAATTGGCAAACACACTGTAAACCGTTTAGAGTGCTTTGTTCACTGTAAAGCTGCATAGAAATGTAAAGTGCTATTGCTACCTATGTATAAGTCTAGTTCAGTTTGGTTCATTTTTATTATGGTCATAAACCAGCACAAAATGTGTAAGTCTAGAAATCTTAGTCAAAAAAAACCAACCCAAAAAACCTGGGTTGACTAATCCACAGGCCAATTTAAGTACAGTACTCTTACCAAAATAGAAACCATTCCCTTCTCTGAGTAGTAGTGAAAGGCAAGAACTTAGTCCATCCCAGGAGAACCTAAAAGAAACACCAGCCCCCACTGCTCTTTGCTGTGGCACTGCTTCTGTCCTTTTTGAATGCCTGGATCAGAAAATAGCATTTTTGGCACTATTTTCCTTTGCTTTGTCTTTTACGTCCTATGTTACATTCCTCTAAGTTTTACCCTTCCCTTATCCATGGGTTATATCAAAATCCATAATTTTGGCCCCCAAATATACCCTCAACTTATACATCAGGTCAACGTATACACAAGTATACAGTGGTCCCTTCCCTTACACAGGGAATCTGTTCTGGACCCCCATGTAAGGGAAATTCTGCGTATGCTCGAGCGCCATTACTCCTTCTGGCATGGCTTTCAGCGTATGCTGAAAGCCTTGTATATTGCGCCTGCATATGACGCAGATGCACAGTATATGGTAATACTAGACTGCCGCAACCCCCTGTGGTACAACATCCTGCAAAGACTGGCAGCAGTTATGAGATCATAAACTGGACTTACAGTATCATAACTGCTGGACATGTATATTAACAGTTGTGAATGCCTGGTTGTGACCCCCTCCCCCACCCAACCTATCTTTGCACCTTGGCAGTGCTTCAGCCAAAGTGGTTCCAGGGTGCTGGAGATCACAGTATTAGGAAATTACATCTGTGGTGCTCTCCTAGTCTTGGAGCACCTTGAGACAAGCAATTGTAGCAGGACCTAGATGGTTTTCTCCAGCTACCTGTTCTGGATGTTCTTAGCAACATTTCCTGGTGCCCCAATCTCCAGCACCTTGGAAACATTTCAGTTGGGATGCTGCCAACATGGGGTTTTTGGGGAGTGGGAAGGGTTTGACATCCAAAACACACTGCAGAAATAATCCACTTTGAGAGTGCTCCGATACAGAAGGCTAAATGTCTCACAAAAAATACAGTTCCCAGAATTCCCTAGCACTGAGCCAGGGTGGTTAAAGTGGTCTCAAACTGAATTATTTCTGCAGCGTGTTTTGGACCATGGACAGTTGCCTAACCTTGAAATTGTTTAACCCTGAAATGTAATTCTTTCCAATTAATATAAAAACCTGGAAGGGGGAGCATAGTCCTTGTGATAGTTTCAATATTTATAGATATTTAAAATGAAAACAGCATGCTTGCTCGGATATTTCAGTTCTTTTGCTTCTGTATTATGTTATATGCTTCAGAAAGATCCTTAATACTTTGGTAGTAACCAGGCTCCAATGCCTGAGGTGCTAGGTGTATCTCTGTAATTTTCTTCTGGATGTTTTCATATGAACTTTCCCAGAATCCAAAAGAAAAAAAAGACAACTTGAATGCTTACTTCCTTATGAAAATACCGGTATATATTTAGACCTAGTGTAAGGGGAAAAAATTGCAAGTAGTACATAGATTTTACAAGTATAACCATCATTGTGGAAGTGCAAGGTAACTTTCTATCAACTGTTGAACTCTAGACAAAATTATCTCATTGGAACCATTGCAGTCTTCTGGTCCATACGGTGGGTTAATAGTTAAAACTCCTGCAACACACAATGATGATTGTGATTCTCCTTGTTCTTCTACAGGGATATGGTTTTTTCACCAGCCAACTTTTCAAACTGTTTTTCTTTTGATCCAACTCTTCTTGATTATAGGTTTGGCTTTTTTCAGGCATGAAAAGGTGTGCAAGCTTCCCTTTCATCTCATCATCTGCTTCAGCCACTATTTCAACATCTTGCACTGCATGACCCAAAATGGCTGAAATACATGTTTTTCCATTCTCAAGGAAATTTGCTAAAAGAATGCTGTGAAAACAGATTCACACACACTTTGATGAACCTCAAGAGATACATAAATATGTGCTATAGACTATCAAATATCTGTACTTTATATTACCCTCATCTAACCAAACAAGCCCTTGTAAGTACTTAGAACAAAACATGTGAAGGTACAGCAGCAACATGGCAATGAAATACACAACCTGCGGCACTGCAAAAACATCAAAGACTGGCTTATTTTTCACAGGATCTCTTCATATATCACAGCCTTCAGATACTGCAATATGCTAGCTTTAAATACAAATATTTAAGAAAGAAGGATATTTTAACGTATTGGAAATAAGCCCCCATGACTAAATTGGTTGCATTTAGATTTAGTCACCTTCATCTATAGTCCAAAATACACTGCAGAAATAATAAATGCACTGCTTTAACTGCCTTGGCTCAGTGATAAGGAATCCTGGGAATTGTAGTTTGTTGTGGCACCAGAGCTTTCTGACAGAGAACGCAAAATGTCTTACAAAACTACAGAGCCAGGGGAGTTAAAGCGGTCTCAAACTGGTTTATTTCTGCACTGTGTTTTGAACCTACCTAGCCCAAGGAACTCAAATCCTATGAATAGCTTCCCTTAAATCTAAAGAGTGAATTACTCCCTTATAAATATGGGGGGGGGGGTGAGTTTGGAGAAAAATGATTAACCACCCATGTTATTTTTTGCTCAGCAATACTGATCAGGTGAGTGATTCTCACTACAGTTGGTCCTCCACATTCGCTGGGGTCAGAGGCACAGGACTCCCATAAAAGTGGAAAAACTGCAAAACAACAACAACAACACTGCTTTTACCTGAGAGAACATTTCTCTAGAAATCTCTAGGTCCTCCAGTCCAACTCTATGGTCAACATCTGCCAGAAACTGACCACAGAATCTTAGTGGAGGACCTACAAATGCCTAGAGATGTAGCCAAGGGTCCGATTAGGGGAATTTTAATATTAGCTCAGTATTGCAAGGGGGGGCCTGCTACGACGACCCTGCAGAATCGTCTCCCATTGTGTCTACCAAGAGACCAGGGAATTCCAATAAATAGAGCTAAGACAGACTTCTAAAATTAATATCCAATTTATTTATAAGGGGGAAAATGCACACAGTTCACTAACACACACTCACTCATACAAGGCTCAGGAAATCAAGAGTGGAAATAGGGAATAGTTCAAGGCAGTACTAGGGCTATACTTACTCCAGTAGGCTTCTTCAGGAGTCCAAATGGAATATGATGGGGGTGGCATGAGGCTCAGCCATAGAATGACTGGGCAGGAACCAGGAGTCAGGAGCCAGGCCAGGGTTCAAGGGGACAGAGCTTCCCCCCTGAAATGCAGACTGGCCCAGCCCAGTGAACAGGCAAAATCTTGCTTCTGGCAAAGGTGTTTGATGGTGAGAACAAAAGGTGTTTGGTTGCTTGGCCATTGTAAACAAAGGCTTTGTATTGTCTTGTTGAGGCAAAGTTGTCTGACAACAATCAGGGGGAGATGGTAGATGAGTTAAAGTTAATCACTGGCTCATCAAGTGTGCGACCTTTATTCTTAGAAGTGATGGTTTTCCCTATAGCAACTCCCAAACCTTTCTGTGGGGATTTTCCAAAGTGTTGCTTTTCAGGGGTCTTGTGAGTATGACTCATCTGCCTACCTGACCCACTGCTTTTAGGATTATGGCTGCCAGCCTGGAGGTCAGTTTGGGATCATGAAGGAACTCCACACACACTCCAAAATTTATTAAAATCCATATGTGATAACAGAGAAGTGCTTTCTCTAGTAATCTCCAAGTCCTCCAGGGCAACTCTACGGTCAATTTCCAGCACAGTTGCACTGGAAGACCTAGAGATTCCTAGAGAAGACATATTAATCAAAGCCACAAATAAAGCTGCAAATGTGGAGTGCTGACTGTAGTACAGTAGGATAATCCTTAATTCATAAAAGTTTCCTCCTTTCACGGTAAATACCAAATCTCAGTATAACCAAAGTCTACACACAAAACTCATAGAGCGGTAACACTGATGTAAATAAAACAGTTCTCTTGGAATCACAACTACATCCAGCATCACCCCTCACATCTTTATACATGTCCTGTATAAAAAGAAAGAGATGACCTACAGAATTACATTAGGGAAAATGCCAATGGGCATGTACATTGAGTTTCATGAGTTTACCCCACTGTTCAGTAAGAAACTGTGGCCTGTCTCTACACACTTGCAATGAAAAAAAAAAGGGTGTCCCTCCTGCACATGGGACAAAGCATTCATTAAAGCCTCAACTTGGGCCCGGTACATACCTCCCTTTGCAGTGCCCTTGTCACGTGTGAGAGTTGCCTGGGGGGCAGAGCGCCCACACGCCCTGCAAACCTCGCATGTGACGAGGGTGTAACAATGGTGGCGCCCTGTTTACATGGGTGCTGCCATTGTTACGTAAGTGCTGCGCAGCACTTATGTAACGAGTGTGCCAGTGGCGCACTTGTTCTGCCGCCGCAGCTTCAAAAGAACCCGCTTTTTGCGGGTTCTTTTTCCTCTGGCGGGAAGTGCTGTTTGGCGGCTGAGGCTTCCCGCCTGCAGAAAAATAGGCGCCAGCAGGCCACCCTTTTTGGGCAGTCTGTCCTGTGCCTTTGACAATGCTATGAAAAACATTTAGAGCTTTTAATGATACTCTCATGTTGCTGCTAAACCTTGTATTGGTAGCCATTACTTAATCATACCTATTCACTTATACTAGTGGACAAAATATTTACCATAACTAATTACAGCTGGCCCTCCATATCTGAAGCTTTCATTTTTGTGGGTTTGATTATTTGTGGATTTGACTAATACATTCTCTGTGGGAATCTCTGGGTCGTCCCCGGCACAACTCTGCCAGAAACTGACCATACAGATGTGCTGGAAATCCTAGAATCATCCTCCAGCATGATTCTATGGGCAGCCTCTGGTAGATGTTGGCCACAGAGTTGAGCGGAGAAGCTGGAGATTCCTATAGAGCTGTTCTCTCAGGTAAAAAGAATAGTGTTTTTCTTTTATCTGTGGTTTTTCCACATTCACAGGCGTCCTTCACCCCTAACTCCAGTGAATGTGAAGGACCACTGAACAGGATTTCCCATCCTTGTTCTATCCCCTGGTTTTGAAAGTAAATTAAAATTCACCTTTCTCCTTCTCAAGATAGGAGACACTGGTTGTTGTTTTTTAAACTTTGACATGAGATAGTGTTGTTGTTTTTTAAATGCTGTATTTATATCTTCATGCTTTGTATTGTTTTTAACTTGTACTGTTTTAAGAAAATTTGTAAGCTGTCTTGAAAATATAAAAGAATATTAATAATTATGCTAATTGAACCGAGGCTGAACTCCTACTTACTTGGCAGAGACTGGGTCTACTGTCAAAACCCATCCTTTATGCTGGTGTTTCTCAGCAGATAGCACTCTGACTTCCTTGTTCACATAATTCAGCCACTCCAAAGGACTCTTCCTCCGCCAATCGGCCATGTTTCCTGTTTCCTGAAGGCAATGAGTAAAGCAAAGCAGAAGTTGTCAGCAAAGGTGTTCTCAGCCATGTCAGAGCAATGGGCTTGTGTCTGCGTGTGTGTTGTGTGCCCCCAAGTACCAGTAGTTTCTGACTTATGGCGATCCTAAGGCAACCTTGCCATGTTGTTTTCGTCGTGGCAAGGTTTGTTCAGAGGAGGTTTGCCATAGCCTTCCCCTGAGGCTGAGAGAGTGTGACTTCTTGCCCAAGGGCTTCACCCATTGGGTTTCATTGCCCAGTGGGACCTTGCACAGAAGCAAAAGGAACTAGCAAAAAAACCAACCCACAACATTATATATATATATATATACACACACACACACACACATGCACACACACATATATATAATACATACATAAACACACAGAGACATATGTAAGAGGCAACTCTGCCGCGATTTGTCACTGTTTCAGTCTGCCTCCAGCCGGTTGTATTTGGGCTGAAGACTGAAGCAATGCGACCTCAGCCATGAATCTCAGATCCCAATTTATTAGTGCTTTCTTCTAAATCCATGGGATTTTTTAATCAATCTCTCTCTCTCTCTCTCTCTCTCTTCCATGTTCTGTAAGGGATGCCATCTTCATGGGGCTTGATCCGGTGGGGACCCGAGCGAGTGCTCCGTATAATACGGCTGCGATCCAGGGACTCGTGGCTCCTGGTTGCTTTCCATGCCGAAGGCCTCGTTGTTCTGACCGGGAGAGAAAGGCGCCTTCCATCCTCAGAGGGATGTCTCTGCGCCTTCAATAGCCCTCATTGAGGTTCCAGGGATAATCACCCACTTTGAGCCCGCGTTAGCTGCCCTGGCTCAGTGCCAGAGAACCCTGGGAACTGAACTGCAGTGTGATTGTGGCACAGAGCTCTCTCTCTCTCTCTGACAGACGCCGGAGGCTAAATGTCTCGCAGGACTACAGTTCCCAGAATCCCCCAGCATGGAGCCAGGGCAGCTAAAGCGGTCTCAAAGTGGGTTATTATTCCTGCAAAGTGGGCTTTACCCGAACGTTTCCCCAAAAAGGCGGAAGCAGAGCGCCCTTCTTTACCTCAGCAACGCTCCAGCCAAGACGACGCACTCAACGAAATAATAACGATATCAATAATAACAATAACAGTATCAAGCCCCAAAATGGCCGCCGCCGCCGCCGGCTCCCTCCTCCCAGCCGTTGCTATGGAGACGGAAACCGCGGGCTTTTCCCGCCGAGCTCGCGCGGGGCCGAGGGTTCGCGACGCGCATGCGCGGCAACGGCGGAAACCTATATAAGGCCCCGGAACCCCGCATGCGCGCGGCAGACGGTTGGCTAGTTCCCTCGGAGAGGAGAAGATGTCGCGCTACGGCCGATACGGAGGCGGTGAGTGAGAGAGGGAGGGAGGGAGGGAGGGAGGGAGCGAGTGGCCGGCGAGGCGGGGAAGGAGCGGAGGAGAGGGGAAACCAGCGCCGCTTGGGCCGCCTTCCTTCCGTCCTCCGCCGGTTCCGAGTCCGGGTTGAGCGCCAGGCCACAGCCGCCATTTTGCCCACGCTGAGAGCGAAGGCCTGGCGAGCGAGGTCCGTTATCACGGCTTACGCCTCTGGGCCCCGATTGAGACTAGAGTAGGCCTCGCCGTGGTTTGAGCGAAGCCCTTTCCCCGAAGGCTCCCACGCGCCGTTCTCCCTCCTCCTCCTCCTCCTTCTCTTCCCTCCGATGACGCCGCCGCCGCGAGGGTAAAATGGAGGCGGCGCCAAAGATGGCGGCAGCGCCTCCTCTCCAGATGGGCGCCTTTGCCGCCGCCGCCGCCGCCGCCTTTAAGGGCAGGGTTTGGGGGAGAGGCGAGAAGGAACCGAAGGGACGGACGGAGGAACTGCGCTCGAGAGCGGCCTCCCTTCCGCTTGGGCCCTTTTGACGCGCTTTCGTAGTTCCGCCCGCATCCTCCCCGCAGGAATATCAGTAGCGCCCCCGGGATAAGAGCACACCTCTGGGCATCTCTAGGCCCTCCAGGGCCACTCTGTGGCCAGCATCAGCCGGGCATCGGCCACAGAATGGCGCCGGAGGAGTGTTCTTCGTAGGCATCCATCCCCAGGCCCTCCAGGGCGGCCTTTGGTTAAAGTTGACCATAGAGTTGCTCTGGGCACCGAGGGATTCCCGGAGAGAACACATCAATCAACCCAGTCAATAATCGCATCCACAAATAGGGAAGGATGCGTGTGTGACTATTCCCTGACTGATATGGATATCACCCCAGAGCCCCAAGATGCTCTTGTCCCTCCGTATTCGCTAGGGTTAGGGGCCCAGGACCCCCCCTGAATATGGGGAAACCACAAGGAACAAAAACACCATGTTTTCTACTTGAGTCGAGGACACCTCTCTGGATCTTCCAGGGCCACTCTCTGGCCAACATCCCACAGACCCTGGCCATACAGCTAGGTCTTTCAGTGCAACTTGTAGTTAGTTGACCATAGAGTTGCACTGGAGGACCTAGAGATTCCTAGAGAGTATATTAATCAGGTACACAACTATCAGTGCTGCAGATACGGAGGGAGGGGTATACTGCTTCATGCCACTCCAAGCAGTTTACAGCCATAAGCTAATTGCCCCCAACAATCTGGGGACTCATTTTAGCGACCTTCTTGGAAGGAAGCAAACGTCTCTCTTCCGGCCGGCCTTCCCAGATTAACATTAGTCAGTTTTCTATTAAATCTATCAAGCATCCACTACTGTCCAGCTCTGCCTCTGCCTTGTTTTAACAACCGTTTAATATTTAATTGTATTTTATTATTTTATACTGTAATGATGATAACTGTTTTATGGGTGTCTTATTATTATTAGCCGCCTCGATTCTGTTGTGGTAACAGAGGTTTTCTACAATTCCCAGAATTCCATAACATGGAGTCATGGCAGTTAAAGCAGTCTCAAATCCGATGATCAGTGCAGAGCGAATGCAGCCTCTGTCAGAGAGTTCTGGTGCCACAAGTTACAAAACCCAGGGTCCCACAGGATGGAGCCATGGCAGTCAAAGTGGGGCCTCACTGCATTATTTCTGCAGCGCATGTGCAGCCTTCCTGATTAAAGGGGGGGGGGGGTTGTGGATGTGGAGCCCCAGAGGTATTGCAGTGCAGTGTGTCAACCAAGCAGGAGCCATTTTGGGGGGGCTTGATTTTGGGCATGTGGAGGGAGTGTTCTGTGGAGGAAGAGGATTTTGTTTTGTGATATTTTTAGGCAAACTTCTTTCCCATCCTTTGGGGGGTTAAGGACGTAGAAAGTGGTTTTTTTTTCAAGTGGATTGTCATTCAGTTAATTAAATCCCATTCTGGGAGAAAGATGAGATATAAACCCTTGAAATAAATAAACAAAATAAATTGATGTAACTCATTGCTGCACTCAGGTAGAGGAAAATCAGACATGTTCTGGACACGGTTAATTTCCATTTGGTTCAGATAGTCAAAATGCATTGAAGGGGGGCCTCAGGGAAGTAATTGTGTCAGTTAAAGTAGTGGGCGTTCTTGACAAGTTTAAAATTCCCACCACAGCGACCTTTTTAATGTTCCTAGTGGAGAATCTGTTGCATTATCTGATCTGACCTTATAGCTTCACAGGGATAATTCTTTCCTAATTGCAACTCATTTTTTCTTTTTGCAGAAACCAAAGTGTATGTTGGGAATTTAGGAACAGGTGCTGGCAAAGGAGAGCTTGAGAGAGCCTTTAGCTACTATGGGCCGTTACGAACAGTGTGGATTGCACGAAACCCTCCAGGATTTGCGTTTGTTGAGTTTGAAGACCCGAGAGATGCTGAAGATGCAGTTCGTGGCCTAGATGGAAAGTGTGTACAAATGCTAGTTCAATACAAAATGCATGTATTTTTACTGTTAATTATTCAATATATTAAGTGCAATGATTTTCAATTGTAGGGTGATCTGTGGCTCCAGGGTTAGAGTGGAGTTGTCAACTGGTATGCCTCGCCGATCTCGCTATGATAGACCTCCAGCACGGCGGCCATTTGATCCTAATGATAGGTGTTATGAATGTGGCGAGAAAGGTCATTATGCTTATGATTGTCATCGCTATAGCCGTCGGCGGAGAAGCAGGTATGTGTAGATAGAAGCAAGTTTGATAGCAGTTTAGTCTTAGTTTTTGTAAGCAAAGAAGGAAATGAATGTAAATGTTGTAATTATATGGGTATGTTAACAATTGTTTATTTATTGTATTAAAATGTTAATATGTTAATAATCAACCTGGTCAAAACCTTTCAGGTTTCTTCGTTTGAGTCAGTCGCCTTGATTCAGAATGTCACGAGCCTTAAGATTTCATGCTGAGGCGCCTTGCAAATCCGACAATTAAGATCCTCCTAGACCTTGAGGTGATCAGCATAAGAGGCCAGATCCCCTCGAGCCATCTACACCTAGCTTCACCTTATTCTTTAAAGGGCAGAAAATTTGAGACGGTGATCGCCGTAACAGTAAATTTGGCTTTCAATTTGGGGCCCCCCTCCGGTTTAAAAAGAGGAACACCAGATTGACCACATTCCCACCTAGAAAAATCTTCTTGCGTCAATCAAGCCTCACCTGGCTCATTTGGCTGTCAGTTTGATCGTCGTTAGATTGAAGAGAACACCTAGATGCAGCGATCGGCTATAGATACTTCTAGATCGTCTAGATCTGCTAGACCTTGGGCCAAAGAGGGTCGACCTGCAAACTTGCAAGGTTTATTTTAAATACACATTACAGTGTTTTATATTATGATGTAATTCTAAAATGTTAATGCAGTTTTAACATTTTTTTAGGTAGTAAAAATACTGAAGACAAATAGGCCCTGATTTTTTTTTTCAAGTGACAGACACTAATTTTTAGATATCTCATGTTTTGGCTTCAGCAAAGGTTCACATGTTACCTTTTGCACTTGTGGTCTAATACTTGTCTTCTCTAACCTAAAACTAGGTCACGGTCTCGTTCTCATTCAAGGTCCAGAGGAAGGAGATACTCTCGCTCACGCAGCCGAAGTCGTGGCAGGAGGTGAGCACTTGAATCAGTAGGGAATTTTTCTCTAGATTGACAGAAATTAGCCTAATTGTATAACTGCAAACCATCTTTTCAGATCCAGGTCTATCTCTGCTCGCAGATCTAGATCGCTTTCTCCGCGTAGATCCAGGTCTATCTCGCCACGCAGATCTCGTTCGGGTTCTTTAAAGAGATCAAGGTAATTGGCCGATGCATTTATATGACTATGGAATCAAAAGGTGCTCTGGTAGGAAGACTAGAACAGGTGGGCAACTGCTGGGGTCTAAGGGGCTCATAAGCCTTCCAGGGAACCTTGACTGGCTGTACCTTGCCATACTCCTAACAAAAGTAGTATGTCCCCCCCCCCCCATGCCATTTTAGAGGGCATGGGAGGCATTTTTACCATGTTTGAGGAGCTGGTCTGTTTTGCCCCAAAATTAAAGTAGGGTTTTTTGTTTTGTTTTTTGGTACTGTTTATGACAACAGTGTGATTAGGTCCTATATTTAATCTATAGATTCAGTTTAATGCTTTTGGTATTACTTGTATTGGTGCTCAGTTGGAACCTTTCCCAGAATATAAATATTAGTGTGACAGCTTTCTACAACCTTATTTAGTATATTAATGTTAGCATTCTACCTAATAAATATATGAAACACCCAGGCAGTTCTTCATCTGATCTGCTTTAGTGATTGAACACATCATGGAATTGAATACCTTCTTTTAAATCTAGGTCTCGATCCAGATCAAGGTCTAGGTCCAGATCCATTTCACGACCCAGAAGCAGGTAATCTTTAATTTATACTTACATGTTTATAGTTCCACTTGTGTAGACCTAGTCAAAATAGCTAAATCTAATGTTAACAGAGTAGATCCACATGGAAGTGGGGGATAACAAAGTGCTTGTTACTCCTATTAAAAACTGTCCTGCAAAGCTTTATTGTGTTGGTATATGTCCAAAAATTGACTTTCTCTCTTGAGCCAAGCAGAAAGACTCCTGGGTGATTAGTTGCTGTTAAACAGAGTTGCACTGAAATTAACGCTGAAGCAAAAAGCCTCAGAGTCCCTCTTGCCACATGCACACACTGAAGGAGCCTCCACGTTTTTCCTCAACTTATCCATGAGTCATGGCAAAATCCATAATTTTGGCTCCAAGGCCTGCCCTTGACTTATACATAAGGTCCACTTATAGTCAAGTATATACAGTATGATAATGGATAACTGTTCTTTACACTAACGCAACTTATTTGTTGTTTTTTATAGCCGTTCCAAATCAAGATCAGCATCTCTAAAGAGAAGGTGAGCTGAAACTCTGCAGGACACATTACATTGCATAGAGAATTGTAAAACAGTAATAATTTAATGTTTTAACTACAGAGCTGTATTGAATGAAGTTTTAAAAAAAAATAAGGGAAAGGGGATTGAAAGAGATAAAAGCACATCTTGGAATTTTGGGAGAGGTTGGGGAATACTTGCTACCCACTGTCTCAAACGTTGAAATATAATCACTTAGAAGTCTGTATCGAATGATAGGTTTTAAGTGAATCCCATATTCTGAAAGGATACATTTCCTTCCTATACATCAATTGAGCACATTGATCTTGTTACGTTAATGGACAATAAATGTAAATGGCTCAAAATTAAACTGAAGACTTGAATTATGATGGCTGAAACCTGCAAATTTTTGGGCAAACTGCTGTGCTGCAGAACAGTCACTAGACATTGAACATCTAGCTGGACAGAATTAACAGATTAAATGTCTCATTTTAGTTACTCAGATGAGTAAATGTGTTTAAAAGCATTTTTACTTGATTTAATCTTTAGTCTTGCTTTTTCAGTTTTGATATGAGCCATTTATATCCATTCTCCATTAACTCAGGGTAAGTATGCATCTTGTATACCTCAAGAGAGCTTGGTGCTATTTTTATGTGGGAATGGGGTGCATGCAAATGTGAGTTTACTTCAGTATTTTTAACATTGTAGTCATTGCTTCACTTCAAATTAACAGTCTTTTTAAAAGCAGCATCCAAATAATTAGTTGCTAGGATCAAAATTACTAATGACTATAGCTAAGTGCAGGTAGCATGGATTGCCTAGTAAGAAGACTAACCCATTTAATTTCTTCAATGCTTTCTACTAATTTAATGATGGGTTGCTTCTAGTGATGTGGTTCTCCCCTCTTTTATTTTTAGTCGTTCACCATCAGGAAGCCCTCGAAGGAGTGTGAGTCCTGAAAGATTGGATTAGAATGACAACATGTTTGGAAGAGTTTTGTTTACGTTATTCTAAGGGATTTCTTTGTTGTTATTGAAAAATGTAAGCATTTAGTTGATCAAACCCCTTTTCTAGGACTAATGCAGCAAGGATCTGGATCTTCTAGTAATATCTGTAAAGGCTGCTCCAGTAGACTAGTGCACAATTTCTTATATGTAATAACAACTTGTGATCTGAAAACTGGGTCTTTTTATGGGCACATGAAATAAAATGTGTATTTCTAACTTTTGCTGTAATGCTATTTGCTTCTGTTAATATTTCAAGTGCATGTTAAAAGCAAGTTACAAACAGCTACATTAGTGTTGTACCTGAATACCGTGCAAGGTTGTTGACTTAAAATAATTGTGGCTGTCAGTACCCTCTCTGCATCAAGCTTAAACATGATTTACTTAATTTGGTGCTTCAGGCTGCCTGAAGTTAGTTATTTTCATGTGCAAGGGGGGTGTTCCAGGAAGCTGCTTGTCTGTCTGGTTCTTTAATAGTTTGTACCTGTGTCCAAGTTCCACTGTTAGCTTCAAAAGTCAAGTGTGCTTGTCAAAGAGGTTGCTCTTTAGCCACTACAGGCACAATTTTGTAACTGAAGCAAGGTACCCTTAAGATAATAGCAGATGGTGATTTTACTTGGCTCTTATAGAGCAGTAAAATAGCGCTTAGGCTTTTCCTCCCTGGGAGATAGAAAAATAACAGACAAATCAAAACCCTGTCTTTGAAGCTGAGAGAGGAGATTTTAGTTTAGAACTAGTCTTTGGTCTATTAATAACTTAATTTCAAGTAAAAAGAATGTGCAGTGTGCGGAGGCCTGTTAATTTTAACCTTGGGCTAAAATTGTTTTTGAGCGATTTCCTTGCCTATAGCTGAAAACAATGGCATTTTTTGTTAATGATTTTTAAAGAATTTTAGAAAAAGTAGTATACTTAGGACCAAAACAGACTGCAGAAATAATTCATTTTGAGACCACTTTAACTGACCTGGCTCAGTATTAGGGAATTTTGGGAACTGTAGTCGGTTGTTGCACCAGAGCTCTCTTAACAGAGAAGACTCAATGCCTCACAAAACTACTGTTCCTAGAATTCCCTAGCATTGAGCCAGGGCAGTTAAAGTGGTCTCAAGACATATTATTTCTGCAGTCTGTTTTGGCCCTTAGTTGTCAGTGGTACATCCTATACACCGTACAAACCATATGCCCACGCAGGTGTAATTCTTCTCATTGTGACTTCTAAAAAGGGTGTGGTTTTTTAAATAGGTAATGGTCAACAATTTTTATTGCCTGGGCTTGGCATAATAGTGAATGTGCAGAATGTATTCTTTTGAGAGTGGGAAGACGTTGAAAGCCAAATTCAAGCAGTTGCCTTTATCAAACATGTCTCATCTGGAAATCCCAGCTAATGATCTGCTGTCAACAATGTAGAAGCTAGCTTTTAATCAAAATGTAACACTCACCAGGTCTTTACAGAATTAGATCTTGCTATCTGCATCAGAATGGATAAATAGACTTCAGTGGGAAAAAGGCTGAAAACAGTCATTTTAGTATCCCTGTTAGTCAGATAACAGTTCTTGCTTTAAACTGTCTTGATATGGATATATTTATGATATTCAATGAATATGCTGTTCCTGATTAATAAAAATGCTTTCCATCTTTTAATCAAGCAGGTTGCTTACTCTTACAATTAGTAATTCTCAGTTCTTAATTTTTTGGGGAAATATAGCAGGAAGGGTCAGTTTTTAAGGCCTCAGCAATGTATGCACTAGTACTTCGGTATTAGTATTAATTTTGCACAGAACTCTGCTTCTGGTGTGACATTCACCAAATGTGGAAATTCGTGGATAGTGCCCAGGGAAGCAGAATCTTTCAGAGATTGCGAGGGTCTGTACCTGCCTCTGATCATATTGGCCCCTTTAATTGTAAGTTAATTACGAAAGTAAGATAACAAAGTAGATTTTTTTTGTCTATAGAGTAAATATACTGCTGTACTAGTGGGAAATCCTGAAATAAAATGGGTATAGCTACTTTGAAACAAATGCAATTTGTTACTTTATTAGCAGGCACCATATTTTACCTTTCATATTATACTGGTCAGTTTGAGTGTAGCACTGCACATTCTCCTTCCTATCTATATCCCACAGGCACAGCTATACAAAAATGTATAACCTACAGAAAAATGTATTAGCCTCCCTTGTTAACTTTAGAGAAGTCTCAGACTTGTTGAGTCTTCAAGTAAGTCTTAACTTCAACAGAGTGATACCTTTATTGGCCAGCCCAAATGCACAAACATACATTATGCAGTCTTTTGAAGCTCTATCAGCTTTTTTGTTGGGCAAAAAATCCTTTTAAAAAGAGGAAGATGCAAATGGAGTTTAATTTTCATTGTCCTTTGTCTCAGTCCCCATATGAGATGTGTGGCCTCAAACTGCATTGAGATACTTTGAAACAAACTGAACTACAGCAGAGACAACATCTATATAAAATGTAGGCCTGTGACTCAACCCGGTCATCTTTTTTCCTCCTATATGTTTTTTTAAACTTTTGTTTGACAAGCCAGTGGCACTTCAGTAGCTTGTATTTGTGCATTTTAGCTAGCCAGTAAAGGCATCTCTCTCACAGATATTGTTTGATTTTTGCCTATGGCATTATGTGGCTACTTCTAATATGTTCCTTGGAAATTACAGTTAAAACATCCTGATGTGCATTTTGAAATAACTGAACTTGGACTACTTTTCTCCAGTTTCAGCCTTATGTGTAGGTATGCAAAGCAGTCATACACTATAATGTTGACAGGTTCAACACATTCTCTTGCTGGACTATTTGGATTGGGACTGTACTCTCCCTTGACTCCTTCCACAAAGTCCCCACCCTGGTGTACAAAAACAGCTGGAGTGGTGTTGCTTTCAGCTTATTCCAGTTGATGTTGAACATCAAAGGAAGAAGTATGCAAAAGGATCTCATAGCATCTTTGAGACCAAAGGAAAGAAGCTGGTTGCATGAGTTTTCATAGACTTTAGCCTACTTCCTCACATCTGAGGAAGTAAGCCCAAGTTTACAAAAAAAACCTATTTGTTTATTTATGTTATGCTGCTTTTCTCCCAGAAAGGGACCTTAGGCAGCTTACAAATAATGCTATGTTATCAGCTTCTTTTTTTCAGTTAGCGTCAAAGGTGCTACAAGGTTCCTGTGCCTACTGATTTTGCAGACTAACATGGCACAGAAAAGGAGCAGTCATTATGTGAGGGAGTTACACTGATGTGTACTGTCTTGTCCTGAGTGGCCTAGTTATGAGCTAGTTTTTAAAAGTTTGAAACTCAAGTAGATAAATAGGTACCACTTCGGTGAGAAGTTAACAGCGTTCCATGCACCTTGTCATTTAGTCATGCTGGCCACATAACTACAGAGTTATCTTTGACAACGCTGGCTCCATCTATTAGGGCTGAGAAACATCCTTGACACCCTGTAGGGCTTACAGACATCCTGTGTTCAGCAGCCTTGTCCCCTTTTGCAGCTAGCATTCTTGGGATGATAATTGGGTTTATCCCACATGCCAACTCAACCAGGCAAGTTCTTTTTTTCATTGGATCTGTTGAAACTCCCCCTTTCTCTGTCAGTTTTTATTTTCCTGCCCTGCCAACCTGACCTTCAAGAACCCTTCTCCGGTAAATTCAGAGTTTTACAGTGAAAAGGAATAAAAATGCAAAGAGAAAAGGAAAAAATATGGAAGGGAAAATGAAGGTAGTTGAAATTGAAAAAAAAATGAGAGGAAGAAACATGATATTTTATTTATTTATCATATCTTCAAAAACAACATTTAAAGTTATTATCCAAAATAATAGGGCTGTTGACATCAACAGTACATTTAGTTCCTTGAGGGAGATTTCATACAAGATGTTTACTTGATCTCACACCATTAAGCGATTGGGAGAAAGCAGCATTATGTAGTGAGGATGCTATTCCATTTGAGGAAAGAATTGAAATGGTGATTACTGGACAAAAATAATTCTAGACAAAGGAGTACTTTTTGTAATTTGGGATCTAATATGGATAACAAAGGATGTGAGCTTAACCAGTTGGGATGCTCAGTGCAAACAGCTCTCAATGGGACACAGCAGACAAGAAGCACAACATAAATTACATGGAATCAAAGGCATTAAGATTTGGCACTACTCAAATTTGCAACTTTGGTGCAGGAGCATGTATGAATTTTTGAAGGTAGACCTAGATCAAGAAATATATGGCCTCACCCAAAAGTCTGGCAACTAGCATGACTTACGCTGTTTCAATGTCTTTAAGAGATGTATGTGAGGCAACCAGTTGAAGTGGACTGGCAACTTTCGTTAAGCATTACAAGGTGGTACCCAACTATACAGATTTGGCATCGGCTTCTTTTGGGAGAACTGTTTCAGACAGTGGTTAAGCAGTAATTGAAATCCCATCCTATGTTGGAAGCTTGCATAAATCTCAACTATGGTGGCTTGCTCCATCTGCCATGCTGAGAATGAGAAGTTGTATTTACCAAGAAAGTTCATTCTGGAATAGCAGAAGCTACACCTGTCCTTTAAGAGATGTTAACAATGAGTGGAAATGGGGGAAGGGACAGTAACTAGGTTAAATAGCGAGTAGAGTAGAGTAGAGGGACAGCCAGAAAGATAATAAAAGAATGGAATTCTTTAGGCAGGACAAGATAAGGAAATTGACGGAGGAGAGTTTCAATGGATCTAATGGAAAAAATGCAGGACAAACCTGCCATCCTCCTCCTGCCATCACAAAATGAATATTGGTAAGTACTACTTCTCATTCTACACCCTAAAAGACTATGCTTGACTGGAGTACTGAGCAGGAGTACATTTACCATGACAGTATATGGGATGCGCTACTTGTGTGTGTCTATGTGCCTTCAAGTTGCCTGTCAACTTACGGTGTTCCTGAGAATGTCATAGGATTTTCTCAGGCAAGTACTACTAATGTCATTTTGCCAATTCCTTCCTCTGAAATCTAGCGTACAGCACCTGGTATTTATTTGTAGTCTCCCATCCAAGTAATAATCAGGGCTGACATTGCTTAGCTTCCAAGATCAGATGGGCTCTGGTGCCTTTTAGGGTATTTAGTTCTCATATCACGAATATTCACAATACAGAGGAGCAATTCTGGCAGTTATCTATGTTCATGGGCAAAGCTAAATTTTAAACAAGTAAATCCAATAACATCCAAACAGTGGCGCTTTACAGAGCACCCAAAAAGGACAAACCGCGTGGTTCCCTGGCGCAGCAAAAAGAACCCGCAAAAAGTGGGTTCTTTTTGCGTCGCGGAAATGACACTGCTAAGCGTCTGCTATGCCAAAATGGCGGCGCCCATGTAGAATGGGCGCCATTTTGTATGTGCTTGGCACGTAATAAGGTTAGGGGCGTCTGAAAAGGACGCCCCTTCCTAACCCTAGTACATGCCAAGCACGTACTTTTGGGCGGTGTGTAACCCGCCAGTGATACCTTTCTTGGGCCAACCAAAATGCACAATTACATGTTGCAAGCTTTCAAAGTCACACTGGCTCAAGAAGCCGTCATGTTTTGCATCAGAAAAACTAGGTGGTGTAGCGATAAAGCATGCCAATCAGTGCCAATATTAGAAAGAAATGCTTTACCTTTGTTGGAGGCAGAAGCTACAGATAGTAAAGTCCCTGTGCACTGGCTCTCTCTTTCCCTGTGACGGCTAAAATGCAGTATCTTGAAATCCAAAAAAAACATCCAGGAGTAGCTGTGTTGGCCATATAGCAAATCCAATAACATCCTAACAATGATACCTTTATTGGGCCAACCAAATGCACAGTTACATGTTGCAAGGTTTCAAAATCACACTGGCTTCATCAGGAGAAAGAACTAGTAGTTCGTTGTACTTATATTTAAATCCTGTCTAGTTTACAGATCTGGTTTTGGAGAACAGGGCAGATCCCTTGAGACAAATTTAAATTTTAGAGAATTTCCCCGTATACTTCTACTATGCTTTTCCACTAATCAGGCTCTCAAGGTGTGGTTTATATTTTCTTAATGCAATGTGAGATTGGACAGTATCAGCATTTCTATTCTCAGAGACTCAGGTATCAGTCTTCTCATTTTTTAGGATGAAGACATTGATAGAATCAAGGCATATTTGGTCATTCAGTGAACCAGCTGGAATCTCTATTGATCACTTTTCCTTACAACTCGCCACACTGCTCTTCTGTACTGCTGCTCTTCTGTTAAGATACAGAAAATCTGAAGCATGTTGTGGTGCTGTATTCATCTCCTGGGTGCAGCAGGGCATCTGGGAAATTATGCTGTAAAAAGAAGAATCCAATGCATATCTTAAAAAAACTTTTCAGATAAAAAAGTAGAATGCTGGTGAGAGAACTGGTCTACCAAACACAAATGCAATATACTTTAAAGCTGAACTGGAACAAATGTAGAAAGGAAGCACCATTTTGTAAATCAAGCATGCTCTCTGCTCCCATTTTCCCATCCTCAAAATTAAACTTGCTGAAGGTACTGCACTGATATTTTGCAAATGATAAGAGTTGAGCCTCAAGCCAAGACTTGTCAAATATTATTCTGTGTGGCCCTGAGCTTGTAAAAGAAAATATCATACCTGATTCACAGCATCTGGCCAGTTCTGAGTTTCAAGACAGAAGCCAGAATGCTTAGGATAAACATGGCCTCCTTTACCCTTTAATGTGCCATCTAAGAAATTTCCAGTGTAAAACTGAAGCCCAGGTTGAGTTGTATAAACCTCTATCGTCCTGCCACTAGAGGGATGGTAGGCTCTGTAAAAAGAAAGCAGCTGTTAATTAAATCTCAAGGTACTGCACTTAGGGTGGAAAAATGAAATGCACAGATATAGGATGGGGGACACCTGGCTGAATGAAACTACATGTGAAAGGGATCTAGGAGTCCAAGTAGACCACAAGTTGAACATGAGTCAACAGTGCGATGCGGCAGCTAACAAGGCCAATGCGATTTTAGTCTGCATCAATAGAAGTATAGTGTCTAGATCAAGGGAAGTAATAGTGCCGCTATATTCTGCTTTGGTCAGGCCCCCCCTGGAATACTGTGTTCAGTTCTGGGCACCACAATTCAAAAAGGACATTGAGAAACGAGCGTGTTCAAAGGAGGGCGATTAAAATGGTGAAAGGTCCGGAAACCATGCCCTATGAGGAATGACTTAGGGAGTTGGGGGTGTTTAGCTTGGAGAAAAGAAGGTTAAGAGGTGATATGATAGCCCTATTTAAATATTTGAAGGGATGTCATGTCGAGGAGGGATCAAGCTTGTTTTCTGCTGCTCCAGAGACTAGAACATGAAACAATGGATGCAAGCTCCAGGAAAAGAGATTCCACCTCAACATTAGGAAGAACTTCCTGACAGTAAGGGCTGTTCGACAGTGGAACACACTCCCTCGAAGTGTAGTGGAGTCTCCCTCCTTAGAGGTCTTCAAACAGAGGCTGGGTGGCCATCTGTCAGGGATGCTTTGTGATTTCCTGCATGGCAGGGGGTTGGACTGGATGGCCCTTGTGGTCTCTTCCAACTCTACGATTCTATGATTCTTTGAAAAAGATAAAAGTTCTTTGGAACACCTTAGTTGTCTTTTCACCAATACCTTCAGATGAATTGAAGAGTCCAAAAAGAGTTACAACCTCCATCAGGTTCTAGTCAGTGGGTCCCCTGTAATTATCCTGATCTTGATGCACTGAGATACATAAAAGCAGCTTTGCTAGCCAAAACACTTAACACCTATCTCAGAGTCTAAGGTCAAGTGTAGAATTTTCTTACAAATTGTCCAATTCAAATATAGTTAATATATTGCAGCTGAGTTTTTAATTTTAATCGTTGGGATGGGAAAGAACAGAAATGTGATTTAGATAAATATGCATTTTTCCACAGGCTAATTCCAATACATTTATCATTGGAGTACTCAAAATCATCTAATTTCCAAATTCCACAAAGGAACATAATTTAGGCAGCTGTTATGTTAGCAAGTTAACTTTGCACAGCACCCTCAGTCACTGTGTGTGTGTGTGTGTGTAATTTAATGGAGGGGGGCAGTGACTGTCATCTTGTTAGTGGCATACTGGTGTAAATCCAACTTGCATCTCTCTATGAACACTGTGGAAGGGGAAATTCACTACCTCTCAAGTGCACATTTGTTTCTTTTTTTTTAAAAAAATATTTTTTATTAACACAATCATGAAGCTCAACATCTATATTCATCTAACACTCACAATTCTGAACAACTGATGTCCGTATAACTATGTAACTATTTTCCACTGATGGAAAGGACTCCATTCATAGCAGGTGATTCCACTCAGTTTTAGGGATGTCCTGTCCCTCCTTCATCAAAGTTCACCCATTCAGCAAAGTTGCCTGATCTGTTATACCATTTTCAGGGAGATGGAGAGACTGCACTGAGAAGGAGGGGAAAAGGTTGTACCTTTCCTCCAAGAAGCTGCATATGCCTATATCTGAACCCGATCCAATGAATCTTTCCAATGATTCCAAATACTGAGATTTGAAAAGAATCGTTACATTCTCATATGGTTAAATACAGAATTATAAAAAATGTTGGAAGATAACACAAGGGCCATCCAATCCAATCCCCTGCCATGCAGGAAGACACAATCAAAGCACTCCCAACAAATGGGCATCCGGCCTCTGCTTTAAAAACTCCAAGAAGGAGAAGACGCCATCACATCCAGAGACAGAGGGGATATACCCCCTCTGGTTGCCACCAACGTAGTGGCACTGCATCTTTTTCCTTTTTTAAGTTTCCCAAATGCATCAACTATGAAAAGGTGTAAAACTGGGTGGAAAATCTGTAAACAAAGCAACATAATTATACTGCTCCTCCACCAGGATCAGCCTTTTTTATAGCAGCCCCAATGCTATAGGGCAGGGGTAGGCAACCCTTTTGAGCCGGGGGCCGGGTTGCTGTCCCTCAGACAACTGGGGGGCCGAAGCCAAAAAATAAATAATTAAATAATTTTTTTAAAATTAAATAAATAAATAAACCAGGACAAATGTATGAAAATTTTTTCAAATGGAGGGCACTTTTTAAATAAAAAATGGAGGACATGTGAAAAAATTTACTGATTTTTAAAAAAATGTTAAGATAAATGCATGTTTCTGAGGCTTCTATAGACAATTGCCCCACCATGCCCCTCGCGCGAGACGCCAAAGGCCCTGGCAGCAATCGGCGGCAGGACCAGGCTGGGGCCAGTCCCAAGGCCTTGCCGGGCCGCATCCGGCCCGCGGGCCGCAGGTTGCCTACCCCTGCTATAGGGTTTCATTTTAAGGGAGGTTCATACCATGTCATCCTGGCTGGCTTGCAGGTGAGGCAAAATAACCCCACTGGCCTTTGGAAGCCATGATTTACACATTCTAGGCTCATTATACACTCCTTTCACTTAGTCAAATTGAAATTGAATGTTATTTCTTTGTTTTTACTGTTGTGGTCTGAAGTTGTAAGTCACTGATATATTTTATGAACAGTAGTATATATAATCAGAGATAAAGGAAAAATATGAAACAAAAGGTCTTTAGCATGGCAAGGGGTTGGACTGAATTGCCCTTGTGGTCTCTTCCAACTCTATGATTAACATTTATCATTTGAAGAAAACAAGGTTATCACACTGTGGCAGCTAGTGGATCCCTGCTGCAGATGAAACTTATCCAAGTTGCTGAACCTATTTGGGGTTTAGGATTCAGCACAGTGGTTAGCTCATTTAAAACCCAACCTAAGAGCTGGAACAGAAACCATCAGCCACCATTACACCAGATGTTTACCTTGCACAGAAACGTGGCTCTTTTGTCTGTCTCAGACAAAAGTTGTGGTCAAACCCACTGAGCTGAAACGTCTGTAAATGTCTTCCAAACTCCACTGGTTTTCTCAAGTCAAAGGCTGTATCCTGCACAGAAGCAACTTCTCCTGATGAAGATAGCAGAACAAAAACAATGACCAATAGGTACATAAGTACTGTCAGTATTTCCAGTTAAAAGGTCTTAAGATGATGTTTCCTCTGACTACTGGGCAAGTCAATAAGGAATAATACTGGAACAGATGAAGTATCTCACATAAAACTGCGACCTAAGTTCAATGTGGTTACAGTAGTAAGTCTGCAGCACCTTTCTAGTAAGTTTTACATGAGATCTGGTGAACCTTTGTCCTACCAGATACTTTGGTTTTAGGAACATATGAAGCTGCCTTGTACAGAGTCAGACCATTGGTCCATCCAAGCCCAGTATTGTCAGCACTAACTAGAAACATCTCTGTAAAATTTCAGTATTAGAAATATTCAGCATTAGCAACAAGACTGTAGCCAATGAGTTACAGCCCTGTGCCTTTCAGCTTCCAGAAACCAACAGCCAGTAAGACCAATAAAAGGGATTAACTGGTATTATTCACAACATCTGAGGACTAAACATTCCCAATCTCTGGCTAAGCCCATCCTTTGAAATGGTACTCCCCATGATGTCAGTGGAAGTGTTCTCATGAAAGAAATCGTGGTCTGACAGATTCCTCCACTGCAGCCAACCCAGAATAATAGAGTTAGATGCCCCAGTCTCTGGAACAGTTGGAAACAAGACTGCTTCATCTTCTACATAACATGCTTTCAGATATTTAAAGATAGCTATCATATCACCTCTCAGTCTCCTCTCTTCCAAGTTAAACATACCCAGCTCCCTCGGTTGTTCCTCACAGCGTTTGGTTTCCAGATTTTTAATTGTCTAGGTCACCCTTCTATGGACACATTCCTGCTTGTCAATATATTTCTTGAATCGTGGTGTCGAAAACTGGACACAGTATTACTGGTGAGGCTTGACCAAAGCAGAATAAAGTGGTACTATTGCTTCTCTTGATCTGGACACTACTGTTAATGCAGCCTAGAACTACATTGGGGGTTTTGCCACTACATCAACCTGTTTACTCATATTTAGCTTGTGTTCCACCAAGACCCATGGCTCTTTTTCAAATATAATGTTTTCAAGCCAAGTGTCACCCATTTTATATTTGTGCATTTATTTCCTTTTTCCTGCTTAAACATAGTACCTGACATTTATCCCTGTTGAAATTCATTTTGTTAGTTAAGGCCCAATTAACTGTTTAATAATCTGTTCTAGAACCTGGTATTGACATCAAGCTGACTGGTCAGTAGCTGTTCAGCTGTTTTTCCCCTCTTTCTGAGGTTGAGGACGTTTGCCTTCTTCCAATCTGTTGGGACCAGGAATTCTTAAAAAATATTGCCAGTGTCTCTGAGATTACTTCTGCAAGTTCCTTTAGCATCCTTGGAAGCAGTTCATTTAATCCCAGAGAATTTAATTCATTTAGAGTAGCTAGATACTCCTGTATTATTCCTCACTTATTCTGGGCTGCAGTCCCCTTACTGCATCATTTGTTTGTTTGCACCAGATTGAGTGCTGTTTTCCTTTTGTGCAGTGATAGAGGTAAATATTTTAACCTCTCTAGTAAGCCTGAGCTCATTCTGAAAGCCTTTCTGACTTTCACCCTACAAGCACTGTCTGTTTGGTTGCATTTCTCTTTCGTGATCCCCCCCCCCCCTCCATTTCTTGTACATGTCTCTTTTAAATCTCAGGCCCTCTACAAATTCTTTATACATCTACCCTAGTTTCTTCAGACACCTCTTATTTTTCTTCCTCATGGGAATTATTTGCAATTGTGCCTTCAATATTGTGCCTTTAAAAAACTCCTATCTGTCATGATCTCCCTTCTCTTCGAGCATTTCAGACTGTGGGTAAGATCCAGACACATTTGGCTTCCCTTTTCTGCAATGTAACAAACCCCAGAAAAATGTAACTCCCAGCCAGTGTTCTACTACTACTACTACTAATAATAATAATAATAGTATTTATATTCCGCTTTTTTTTTAAAGAATCAAAGCGGATTACAGGAATATCAGGATAAAATCACTTACAATTTTTAAATACAATTAAAAACCCCAAAACCCCAGCCCTCCCCCCCAAACATAAAATCATTATTCAATCCCTAAAAAGAAATTAAACAGGAAAAATTAAAAACATTCCAGGACCAATATAGTAAAAAATTTCAGGCAGATTTGGACAGGAAATGAGTCATCTTCTAGAGGAGGGGAGACAGAAGTTGGAAGCGATGGTATCAATGACCTACTTCACTGATTAGCTCCTCTGTCTGTTAGGATCAGATCCAAAATAGTCAATTCCCTTGTTGTCTTCTCCACCTTTTAGACTATGGAGTTGTGATTAAGCCAAATGAGGAATTTATTAGACCTTACATTCTTGGAAGAGTTTTATTTCTAACAAATATCAGTCACCGAAGTCTCCCATTACTACAATATCTCCTTTTTGAGCAAATCATTCTCATTCTGATCACTGTGGTACAAGAGTACCAAAAGAAGACAAACAAATGTTAATCACATCTAGTTTAAAAAGGAGAGAACACTTAGGGAAACAAGCACCTAACAGTGTTTCTTTAAACATTGTTTTATCACTCTGTGTGTGTGTGTAAGTCGTTTTTGACTTATAGCGACCCTATCATGGGTTTTTCTCAGCACGATTTGTTCAGAGGTTTGCCACTGCCTTCCACTGAGGCTGAGAGCATGTGACTTGGCCAAGGTCACTCAGTGGGTTTCATGGTTGAGTGGAAATCGAAATCTCGTCTCCAGTGTCACAGTCCAACATTCAAACCACTATGCCATGCTGTGAGATACTATTATTTTCTATACCTGAATGTAAAATTACAAGAGCATTGGCTCAAGGCAGATAATGTAGTTTCTGAATGCTTATGTCATAATAAATATGTTCATCTTTGAAGTAATGCAAGATTTGAATTTGCTATAATTGCTTTATAAGAAATCATCTTGTGTTTTGCTGACCATATTATTCCAATATTAGGAATGCAGTGACTGACTGACATAGCATCTGAACCCAGGAAAAGCATCCTATGCTGAGCCCATTTTTATACAGTTGGTCACAGAAGTTCATTACAACAGATCTCTAGCTCTCCAGACCATCAAGTGTCAATTTTAAATTAACTAACCTATGGGGATCTGAGTTCCATCCACTGGCAGGTAAGAATCTGCATCTATGGTAAATTGATGGTCATAGATATTGGGTGACCCCTGAAAAATAAAGAAAAAGCAACTCAGTAATAGCAGACAAAGATTGACATCTGTATTGCTATGCTTAAAAAATAAAAAAATTGCCTATTGCTGCACTGAGGCTGCATCTACACTGCAAAATGTATGGTTTGAAACTGCTTTAACTGCAATGGCTCAATGCTATGGAATTCTGGGATATATAGTTCTGTGAGCTATTTAGCCTCAGAAAAGTCTGGTGCCATAATAAACTACAAATCCTAGGATTCCAGAGGATGGAGTTATGACAGTTAGAGCAGTGTTAAACTGCATTAATTCAGTGTCACACCAGCCTGAATCAAAGCAAAGGTATTTCAAGGTGAAAATCTATTTAAATTCTAACCTTGGTCTTATTCCAAAAGTGGGGTGGATCCAGAGCAGGATCATGGGGTTGGATCAGCTTAAACATAAACCAGACTTTGGCAGGCCACACACTGCTCCTTTTTGGAAAGCGCACAGCATACATATTCCATTCCTCACCTGCCCTGGGCTTTACACAAACAGCTGAGAAGTTTCAGTGCAATTCAAATGTTAATGATCTTCGGAAGATCCTGTCAGCATAGCATTTAGTAGCTGCTTTAACAAAAATGGCTCATGCAGGAGTATCAGCACAGCTTTCCTACTGACTCCAAAGACCAACTCAGGATGTTCCTTTGAAGATTAAATGGCCTGGCTTCTGTGCAATTTAAGGAGTTCCTTCTTCCAAAGGCTTTTCTTCATGTTTCAAGTTCTGCAGACTAGGACCTTGCTCTACATTCCCTTACTTACAGAAGTACTACCAACCTGGACAGAAGTAATAGAGACAGGAGTCAAAATGAGAAAGTATCACCATAAGAGAGTAAGCAAGTGGGGGGGGGGGACAGTTCAGTGCCAGTTTTGTCATTCATTTATCACTGGTGTCATTGCAGATCTTTAATAAGTAATTTGTTTCCACTACTAATGTTAGTCTTGTTCGTAACTGCATTGTTTTAAAAGTAACGATGAATTACATGTTGCATTGCTATTTACTTTTCCATTATTTTAAAAGTTTTCTTCAGTATTGATAAAAGAATTACATATATAAAAGAAGGATGGACCACTTCAGTGGGTTCAAAGGCCAGTTTTCTGCCACCAGGACTCAAGCTGCACAGAATGTCAGGAAAGGCCAAAAGAAAGAAAAAACAGAAACAGAAAGGTCCAGAACTGGTTTTGAAAAACAAATACTTCTTAGTGTTAATTACTACAGGGGCCCCGATAACCTATTGAATAGTAAATCACTGCTCCAGGATTATAGGGAAAGTAATTCACCATCTCTTTAGCCAAAATAAGGGAAGTCTAGCAGAATCTAGGGTGGCTGTGGGCCGCAAAAAGAGTCTGTTGTCCACATGCAGCTCCTGGGCAACACATCACCCATCCCAGCATTGTATTGTTATATATATGCCATCAAGTAGCCTTTAACTTATGGCAACCCAGTGAATGTGAACTTCCAACAGTTCCAGTCATAAACAGCTCTGCTCAGTCTAGAAAATTCAGGGCTATTTCTTCTTCATTTGAGTGAATCTACATCTAATGCAGTCTTTTTGCCCACTGCTTTCAATTTTACCAAGCGTTATCATCTCTTCCATTGAGTCATGTCTTCTCTTAATATGCTCAAAGTATGAACAGCCTCAGTTTAGCCAGTCTGTCTTGTAGGGGGAGTTTGGGCTTCATTTGCTCTCGGATCCATTTATTTTTCTTTTTTGCAGTCCGTGGAATATGTAGAACTCTTCACCAGCACAAAATTTTAATTGAGTTGATGTTTATTCCAGTCAGCTTTCTTCACTCTTCACCTTTCACATCCATACACAGAAACTGGAAATACTATGGTATGGATGGTCCTGACTTTGGTATTCAATGACATACCTTTAAGAACTTTTCTAGTTCTCCCATGGCTGCTCTTCTAAGTCTTAGTCTTCTGGTATCCTAACTACAGTCTCTGAAGTTATTTTGAAATTTTGTAACAATCTTTCTTCCTATATGATGAGGCAACAAACTTTCAAATCTCTGGCCTCAAATATATAGTTGGTAGCGTGTTCAAAAACTCATCACTTAGGCCAAGCAGATTGACTTTAAATCAACAAAATAAGTTTATTGTATAAACAAAACAGAATAAAAGATGGTCGATAATAAACAGTTGTAAACTTGTTTCTCAATCAATCAATTGTAGAGGTTTCTAGCAACTCTTATTTCAGATTCCACCCTTTTCCCAATCTTTAGACCTTTCCTTGGTCTAAAAGATTAGATTTACTCTTTTAACACCCTGTCCCCTCAGGGACTTCAAATAACAGAAAACATTTCTTATTACTCTACTGAAGTGGCTTTCTACCACTGGTTATACTGGTTTTGAAATGTAATTTTGATTTGTTGTTGTTGTGTGCCTTCAAGTCATTTCCAACTTATGTCAACCCTATAGCGAACATATCACAAATTTGTGGCAGAATTTGTTCAGAGACAGTTTCTCCTTATCTTCCTCTGAGGCTGAGAGGATATGACTTGCCTATGGTCACCCAGTGGGTTTCCACAGCTTGATGGGGATTCAAACCCTCATCTCCCAGAGCACTAGTCCAATACCGTACTCAAACCATTATACCATACTGGCTCTTTTTTTATACACCTTCATTTAAAAGTAACTTGCTGGGGGTAACAATGTTGCTTGTAACTATTTCCAAACTCTATACCTGATGCTTACCTGACCTGCAAGATTGAAATATGCATGGTTGGTTAGATTGACCGGTGTAGTCTTACTGCTCTGAGCTTTATAATTTATTGTTAACTCAGCATCCTTCAGAGTATATGTCACCCACACTTTCAGTTCACCAGGGTATCCCTCTTCAGCATCTGGACTTATTCTGAAAAAACGTACACCTTCTGGAAGCACTTCTGGGGTCCAAATGGCCTGCAATAAAATTAACAAGCATTAACCATCTGAGAGGGAATTGTCCTCATTGCCCAGAGTAGACTGACACACTTCATGGACATGTATGTTTGCATGTTAGAATCAAAGACATCTTCTGAAATTAAATAGTTTCAAGAAAAGGGGAATCTTTCGGCAGCTTTTTTTTGAGGCCTATATTCAATGGTAATCAGATGTGAGCATACTTTGTTCCTTTCATTTTATATTATTAGAACAGCACAACCAACAACTTACCTCTCTGCTTCCCCAGTTTTGTGTTTTTTAAGTGTTGTTTTATTTCTATAGGATTCTCTACTCCCTTTCACTGCCTGTAATGAACTTAATATGTGCCTTTGCAATAGTGAGGGCTAGAAAATACAAAGCTTTGTGAAATCAAACCCGGTTCAAAACTGTGTACAAATCTGGTTTCATTGCAGCTTGAAAGAGGTGCAAGCCCAATCACAAATTCCTCACCTATGTTAATTTTATGAGTCACAGAAGAGACTGCACTTAATCAGATCAGTAATACTCCACCCAGGATGGAATATTTTTCACTTTGATTAAAGGAAAGGATACTCCTCCCTTAACCTTCCTTTTCCCTCCTGGAAGACACCTCAGTGAATTAGATAGTTACTACAGAATGCTTCCTCTCATCCCGAGGAAAGGGAAAGTAATTCATCCTCTCTGCTCCAAACATATAACATAGAAATCAAGATCCTACATCAGGGTTGCATAGGGAAAATCTTTTCATGGTACATTGATTACGCTACACAACCATTTTGCTGAATGGCCATGTTGAATGCACAAATGAATACACATACGTGTGCATCTCCATGCATAAACACTGCTTCTGCACCCTTGAACTGAATGTAGATGTTCTGTTCTGTACTGGATAAAAATGTCCAACTATTTTGGCAGGGGAATTTGGGCATGTATACGACACCAACTGGATTCTGACTATAATATGACTACTGGGAATTCTGAGAAATTGTGTTTGACCTGTACAAGTTACAGAGTGGCAGAATTTGTTGAAATTGTTGTTCCAAGACAGAACATACATTCACTGAGGTGGTAAGTATGAACCCTCCATGATGTGTGTGTATAAACTCCTTTAATGTTGAGTATCTATACCAGAATATAAGAAAAGCCGTTCTGGATTCAACTGAGGATCCATATCATCCTGTCAAAACTGACTCTGGATGTTTATTTATTCTGGGACATATTGGGCCAAATATGTTTGTAAACTCTGCCAACCAAATCTCAGTTACTACTACTATTATATATGAAAAAGAAGAGACATAGCTCAGTGGCAATGTACATGGTGTGCATGCAAATGATCACACATTCTGTCTGTGTCATCTTCAGATAAGGATTGCTTCCTGTCTGAAATATCAGAGAGCCACTGTCACTATGGGTAGGCAGTGCTGACCTGGACAGACCATTGGCATAACACAATGTTAAACATTATTGGCTATTTATTTATAGTTAGAAGGCATCATATTAAATTTTATTTATATTATATAATTTATCTGGCAATTAATTTTCATGCAATCTCTCACTCCACTGTCACATTTACTTTGAAATATTTGACTAGAACTAGAATGAACAACACAAATAATAAAATAAAAAATCAAGTGACTCTCCCTAAAATGGCAGGAAGGGGGGCAGTCTTGTTCCTGGAAATAACAATCACACATATATAATCACATACTAATCACACTGTACCAAGTATGTATGTGTGCCTATTGCAATAACAGCCAGCTATAGTTCTATAAAAAGCTAATATGGCTTCTCACTTTAGAAGCATATCCCATCCACTGCTTTGCTTGCACTACAGCGCCACCCAAAACTAGCTCCTCACATCAAAGTGGCCTTCATTAGAAAGTAAGCCTTTAGAAGATCTTTTTAAAAGCCGCAGGTTGTCCCAGCAGTAAAATTCCCTAATTATTTTATCAGTTCTCCATACACGTATATCTAAATGACAATTCAAAATATTAGTTCTGTTCTATTACTATGCTAAAAGATGCTGCAAATTGCCTGGATATTTATGGAGGTGCCCTTTCTATCCTTCTCCTCCGATGATCACCCCAACTGTCCTTTAACATTGGTACAGAACTGCTTGTCCAGAGGCCTCAGAAAGAAATGAAGCTTAAAAGTAATTTACTACAGGGCCTTTTTGGTGAAGGCTCCATTCTCTTGGAAAATTTTCTGAATATAAGCTCCCCTGAATCTACCTTTTAGGACATTTTATAGACAATGCAATATCCCCCCCCCTCGCAGTGTACATTTAAATAAATTCTGAATGTGGAGTTTGATATGCTCTGAATTTACATACAGTAATCCAAGGGCAGAACTAGGTCTAATGGTTTTAAGTTACGGGGGGGGGGTAGATTTTGATTGAACATTAGAAGGAAGGTCTTGACAGTGAGAGCAATTTAAGCAATGGAAGTATACTTGTCTATCCATATTTGCTAGGGTTAGGGGCACAAGACCCGTGAATATGGAAAAACTGCAAATAACAAAAACACCATGTTTTTACCTGAGGGGACACCTCTCTAGGAATCTCTAGGTCCTCCAGTGCAACTCTATGGTCAACATCCAACAGATACTGATCATAGAACTGCACTGGAGGAGCTACCGATGCCTAGTCGAGTATTCTCTCTAGGAATCTCTAGGCCTTTCAGTGCAACTTTTGGTTAAAGTTGACTATAGAGAGAACATATTAATCAAATCCATGAATAATCAAATCCACAAATATCAAATCCACAAATATGGAGGGATGACAGTAATTGCCTAGGGAGTCACTGACTGGCTTCTCAAGATGTCTTCAAAAAAGACTGGACAACTACTTATCAGTTTTCAACTTATGTTTTAGACTTCAACTTCTAGAAGTACCAGCCAGCATGCATGATGATGATCAGGAATCCTGGGAGCTGAAGGCCAAGACATCAGGGGGAGGGGGGTTATCACTGGTGAAGAACACTTGCTCTGAATGATGTGTACTGAGATTATTTTACCTGTTAGTGTTTTATTTATTTTAGTGTAAACTGACTAAAAGTTGACTACACAGAGTGTATTGTAACCAACACTGTGAGCGGAAGGCAATCTGCAAAACTGATCTTTCCCTACATTGCTTACCATTTCCCCTACCTAACCCCAAAGGCCTCCACAAATATTCCCTTGTGGACAATATTGTACAATTTCACCTGGTTTCAGGCAGTTATTCAACTCTCAGAAGGTCCCATAATGACTGGCTGGTTCCCCTAAAAAATTGGAGAGGGTTTTCAGGTGGCTGCAGCTGAGAGGAAAGAAAGGGAAAGACCAGTTGTGTAAGCTGCATTTCACTAACACAGTGCTGGATATCATCTTGTGGGAATTCATCCATTCCTTTATTTACTTACTGTCTTCCTCCTGGACTGGAACTCAAGGAGGCTTACAAAAAGGAAGAAAATACAATAAAACCATATACAAAACTACTAGTAAAGTAGTACTAAACAGCAACAAAATTAAAACCATGTAAAATGCTATTTTAAAACAAAGAGCAAAAACAGTGCAGGACCACAGAAGCTCCTTTCTTGTTAAAATCCACTTCCAAAGGCTTTTTTTAAGGGGGGGGAGATATTAAGCTGCCACCAAAAGGATTACAGGGAATGAGCCATCCTAAGGAGGGTGGTCCAAAGTGCCTATGAATGTTGTGGGATAGAGTGAATTGCCTCCCCTGAAGATCTTATGGGAAGGTTCATATGGGAAGATATGGTCCTTCAAATAGCCTGGGCCCAAGTTGTAAATAAAGTCCTTTAGCAAAAATATTCCTCATGACCATCTGACCTCTGTTTGAAGAACTGATGAAGAAAGATAAATCTTTCTTGAATATGGTACCAGTCACACTGAAGAATAAACCATTAAATAACTAGTGACCTAAAGAAACAGTGACATTTTTGAACCCTAGCACATTTACCTTGTCAAAACCTTTTGTGCCCCCATGCAAACTGTTGGGTCCATTGTTGAGAGCCAACTGGTACTCTTGCCCTTCAACCTCAAACTTCCCTTTGGCAATCCTATTAGCAACCCGTCCAACAACAGCTCCAAAATAGGGATGCTTGTTGATGTATCCTATACATCAAATACCAGGAAGGGGAGAAAAAGAATAAATCAATAGTTATTTACTTTTCAAAATAGAGTGGATTTGAGGTTTCTACTTCCAACAAAGGTAAAACTCCCCCCCCCCCTTTGGACTATAATCGACTATATATAGCACCTAAACATTTTTCCAGATATAACAGTACAGATTAAGGAGTTTATCACACTGGGGCTGATTTCGGCATTAAAGAGAGATAAAAGAGCATTTAAAGCATCCTGCAAATGTAGCAGAAATGGCGAGTAATTGAGCAAATTATTATCACACGCAATTGCGCAAATAAAGTGATATCGGAAGTGCATTGTCGCTGAAATCCCAAAAGTAAAAAGATATGCGTTAATGCTTCTTTGTGACCACTTTAATGGTGGGTTTTATGTGACGGCATGTGAAATCGTTACATGTAATTATGTGTTTTTCCACGGGATATTCACAGGATAAACTCCCAATCTCCTTCGTGTGATAAACTCCTTAGTGAAAAATTCAATATTCTATGCCCAAGAAAGGGAGTTTTTCTTCACAAGGGACAGAGACACTTTGGATGCCAAGAGGAGTTACTTTACTATTGTTAATGGAGTTTAAATTTTACTGTCCTTTGTCATGGTCTCCATGTGGCCAAGAGAGTTGTGGCATTGGCCTGCACTGAGATCCCTCCAAGGCAACTGAACTACAGCAGAGACAACATCTATAAAAATGTAGGCCTGTGGCTCTAACCCTGTAGTTTTTTCTTCCTCCTGTATGATTTTAAAACATCTTTTGCCTGATGTAGAATCCAATTGAATTTGAAAGCTCATAAGATGTGTTTTGTGTATTTTGGCTGTCCAGTGAAGGTATTACTCATTTGTGGATTTTGTATTTTTCTTTCATTTTACCTGAAAAGTGTTACACAAAGCTTTAAATGGATGAGAACGGCCACATATCATCTACAGGAAAAGAAGATAGGGTGGTGGTGATGGTTATGATGGATGATGGTGATAGTATAAGAAAACTAATAATAAATGTAATAAATAAAAACATTATTTTTGTAAGGACTGTACTTAGTTATTCTCAGTATTTTAGAAATCACATTTTTTGTAAACCATTTTGTCAGACAGTATGAAAAAGCCAAAAAAAAGTGTTCTGTAGATATATGGAAAGCAGGATCTTCTGCTAGAAAATAGCCTTTTGTCCTTAATTACAAATAACAGTGGTTGGATGATGTCCAGAAGAGCAGTCAGTACATTTCACTACTAAATGCATTTTGGAGCATTCTCAACTGATCTCGGCAGGACTGGCTTTCGGTCAAATGATCTGTATGTTGTTTCCTGTTACGTACAATTATTGTGACATAAACCAACCTGTTTCTTTCCTGCAACAGAAAATTGGGAACACTGCAAAATAATAGTTGTTAGAGGAAAGGTAATGAAGGTTTATTTCAGTACCCAGTTTCCCAGGGGCTTAATCTCTAAGACATTCTGACAGCAGAGCAGTGATTATGTAACTGCCTTCGCTGAGCTCTGAGATGGTTTGGTCACTGAGGAGGAGCATGAGAAAATGGTGATTGGTAGCCACATACCCCTGCTATGTGTGGGGTAATTAATTTAACAGTTGAGGATATAGTGGACAAATGAAAGCAAGACTGGCCTAAGCGGAAGAAGATAGCACCTTCCTCTCATTTTAGGTACAAAACTGGTTAACTGACAGTCTTCAGCACTTCTGATATGACAACATTCAGAAGACAGCAAGCTGGTTTAGGGTAAAGGGGAGTTTACACCATAAATGACTTTCTTGAAAGTAAAAGTAGATGACTTTCTCCTCCAACTTTTTGCTCCACTTCAGCTTCTGTTGTTTAAGGTGCCTGCCTCAGTCTACCAGCCCTGACTAAAAGACATTCAATACACTTTCCCCCTGAGATGTTTCTATCAATCTCGCTGAAAGTCTTTTTATAGATCTGTTCTATTACTGTGTGCTAGGGGAACCTACTTATCACCCCATAAGTTATTGTGAGGTAATTTGAATTAACCCCTGAACTCACCTCAACATCTGATTAACAAGTTGAAAGGGGGAATGAAAGATTGCAGAGAGACTGTTATATTGGGCCTATCCTCCAAAAGAATCAGGAGAGGTTTTCTCCTCACAGCCACCCAGTGATGAAAGTTAGTTAGCTGATAAATTCTGGATTACTGATATTAACTTGCCTTCTCATGTTTGTGCTTCATGGAATCATTAAATCATAGAATTGTAGAGCTGGAAGAGACCACAAGGGCCAACATGTTCAACCTCCTGCCATGCACGAGCAAAGCACCTCTGACAGCCATCCAGTCTTTGTTTAAAAACCTCCAAAGAAGGACTGTAAACTCCACTACACTCCAAGAGACCATGTTGTTATTATTATTATTCTTTATTTATATAGTGCTGTAGATTTGCATGTTCCACTGTGAAACAGCTCTTACAGTCAGGAGGTCCTTCCTAACGTTAAGCTGAAATCTCTTTTCCTGTAATTTCAAATGACAAGGTTTCCAATGACATACTTGCAAACAAGCTTGTAAAATGTGGGCTAGACAAAGTAACTGTTAAATGGATCTGTAATTGGTTGACCGGCCGAACCCAAAGGGTGCTCAACAATGGCTCCTTTTCCTCCTGGAGAGAAGTGACCAGTGGGGTCCCACAGGGCTCTGTCCTGGGCCCAGTGTTATTCAACATCTTTATCAATGACCTGGATGACAGAATTGGGAGCATACTTATCAAATTTGCAGATGACACCAAATTAGGAGGAATAGCTAATACTCCAGAGGACAGGATCAACATTCAAAATGATCTGAATAGACTAGAAAGCTGGGCCAAAGCTAACAAAATGAAATTCAACACAGAGAAATGTAAGGTACTGCACTTAGGGCAGAAAAATGAAATCCACAGATATAGGATGGGAGACACATGGCTGAATGAAAGTACATGTGAAAGGGATCTAGGTGTCATGCCCAGCCTGGAAAATGGCTTGGAGGACTCAGAGGATGAGCTAGAGCCTCTGGGATCTGAACCTATAACGGAGGAGCCAGAGCCCCAGGGGCTTGAACCTGTAATGGAGGAGCCAGAGGCTGGCCCTAGTTCTGCTGGAGCAGAGTCTATGGCCCCTCCAGAGGTTCAGCAGTCAAGTTTGCCTGGTGCCGAGGCTGTGGACATGGAGGAGGATCTGGGCAGCGTGCCTACCTTCAATGAGCGTCGAGCAGAAAGAGAGGGCCTTCGAAGATCTCGGAGGCTTTATCAGAAGCGTCTTCGTAATCAGGCACAGCTGAAGGCCAGCTCCTTGCCTTCTTAAGCACCTGGAGCATGTGTGGTTCTTTGCCAGTGGATATCTGACTCTTTTAGAGGAAACACTCTGTCTCTGGCTCCTTGGCTTCTTGTCTTGACTACCCGGAAACTTGACCTTGGACTGCTTTATCTACCTGCCTATCTGTTACCCTGAACCTCGGACCATCTGACAATTCTTCTGGTAAACCCTTTTGGTAAAGCTACTGCAACTCTCCAGGACTGAGTAGCTTACACTGACTTTGCTGTGCTGGGAGGGGGTTGTTTGTTTGAAAACTAGCTGTCTTATCAGCCCTTTGGCTGCTTTCCCGGACACTAGGAGTCCAAGTAGACGATAAATTGAACATGAGTCAACAGTGCGATGCGGCAGCTAAAAAGGCCAATGCAATTTTAGGCTGCATCAATAAAAGTATAGTGTCTAGATCAAGAGAAGTAATTGTGCTATTGTATTCTGCTCTGGTCAGGCCCCACCTGGAATATTGTGTCCAGTTCTGGGCACCACAATTCAAAAAGGACATTGAGAAATTGGAGCGTGTCCAAAGGAGGGCGACTAAAATGGTGAAAGGTCTGGAAACCTTGCCCTATGAGGAACAACTCAGGGAGCTGGGGATGTTTAGCCTGGAGAAGAGAAGGTTAAGAGGTGATATGATAGCCCTGTTTAAATATGTGAAAGGATGTCATATTGAGGAGGGAGCAAGTTTGTTTTCTGCTGCTCCAGAGAACAGGACCCGGAACAATGGATGCAAGCTCCAGGGAAAGAGATTCCACCTCAACATCAGGAGGAACTTCCTGACAGTAAGGGCTGTTCGACAGTGGAACAAACTTCCTCAGAGGGTGATAGTCTCCTTCCTTGGAGGTCTTTAAACAGAGGCTGGATGGCCATCTGTTGGGGATGCTTTGATTTGGATTTCCGGCATGGCAGGGGGTTGGACTGGATGGCCCTTGCGGTCTCTTCCAACTCTACGGCCGGTTATAGACCGGCACTTTAGTGCGTGACGAGCACGCACTAGGGTTACAAAAGGGCGGTGCTTCCGCATCGCCCTAACCCTAGTGCGTGCTCGTCACGCACTAAACGGTGGCGGCCCTTCCATACGGCCGCCGCCGTGAGGATGTCACGGCCGTGACGCCTCTAGACGGGGCAGCGCGGACGTGACGTCCTCAATCTGCGGCAGGGCGCCTAGGGTGCCCTTTCCGCGGACCAGAAAGGAGCTCCGTTTCGGAGCTCGTTCCTGGTCCACGGCACCGCTTTGCTTCGCTGGGCACAGCCTTCAGACAGCTGCGCCCAGCGAAGCAAGGGAGAAAGGGGCCAAGCTGCCCCTTTCTCCCCCTCCCCGCCACCGCGGGGTGTCCTTGGGGCTTGAAGCCCCAAGGACACCCCTTTTCAGGCTGCGGGGAAGCGGCGTTTTGTTGGTTCCCCACAGCCTGAAAAGCGGCGGATCGGGGCCTCAGTGGCTTCCGTTCTAGCAGCTCAGGCCCCGATCTGGCGGGGAAAGGGGCGGGTGCAGCCCGCCTCAAAGAGGCGGTCTGTAACCCGCCTACGATTCTATCTACCACAGTATGTATGCAAATTGGGCCCTTGCAATTTGGGGACAGAGTTCATTATTTGTAAGAGGCTGTTACATCACAGTCACAAACCAGAGATAACAAACACCTTATGCCTTATGGAGGAAAGAATAAGAAGCGAGAACTTGACCACAGCCCTGATGGTGTTCTTACTTCCCTACTGACACAACAGAGTGATAAACCACAGCACTGCCTCCTTAAAATGCTTGAAGTCAAAAGGGCTAAACTCAAAACCTCACATCCCATTAAAGCACTGATATCTAACATTGTTCTAGATCAGCGATTCTCAACCGTGGGTCGCGACCCCTTTGGGGGTTGAATGATCCTTTCATAGGGGTTGCTTAAGACCCCATCTTGGCCCCATAATCTATAATCTATAATATTCTAGTGCAGCGGTACTCAACCTGTGGGTTGCGACCCCTTTGCAGTTCTCAACCTGTGGGTCGTGGCATTAGGAAGGTTGAGAACCGCTGTTCTAGGTTAAACCACAAAGAATGCCCTTGCACCCAGAACTTGGAACGTGACTCTTTTCAGAGTGTAACTACAAGCATGACCCAGCCATGGTTTGCGAATGGTAATCTCCAAAAGTAACATTCCAAAATTCTGCTTGCGACAATAGAAAAATGTTGCTGTAATTCCACAATGGGGCTTATTTCAGGAGCAAGAACACAAATTTGTTTTGGGGGTGGAGGGAGTCCTTAAGAGTGATTATTGTGCACCTCTACAGACAATGCAACTCCCAGCAACCCTGATCAGCAGAGACCATGACAAGGAATGCTGAGAAGGGCAGTACCGTGACATCTAGAAGACTTTACAGTTCCCATTCCAGCATTAGAGCATGTTCTGAACTTACATAAGCATTTTGCCCTCCTTTGCCCTACCGCATAAGAGTGGTGAACATCCTGGATGATTTCAATAGGCAGTTATGGTACTGGCACTAACTTCTCACTAACCATCAAGGCAATGGGAACCAAGGAAGAACTAAAACTCCAGTTTCCTGTGTCACTTCACTTCCACTGTAGCATTGACTTAAGTCTAGTGGTCGCAAACAGCATCCAGCTATGTGTTCCCTTCCACAATGAGCATAAACACCTGGAGCAAGGACTGAGAGCATAGGTCCAAAACACACTGCAGAAATAATCCAGTTTGGAGCTGCTTTAACTGCCCTGGTTCAGCGCTAGGGGATCCTGGGAATTGTTGTTTATTGTGACACGAGCTCTCACAAAACTACACCTCCCAGAATTCCCTAGCATTGAGCCAGGGCAATTAAAGCAGTCTCAAACGGGATTATTTCTGCAGTGTGTTTTGGGCTATAGCTACAATCCCTGCTAACAACACATCACCCTTTCCTGGCCTAGCTCATCCTGATCCCATACTCAATAGCTACATGTTTGGTGGCGCATTTGCAAAGGACTAGATCCAACTGTGTGTATGTTGGGCTGAGATTTGGGGGACGTAATATTTTTTTTAATGTAACGCTACTTAAATTTGTGTCTAACTAAGGAAAAATGTTGTATGTTGTTGCGATCAACAGCTACACTACGACTAGAGGAAAAGAGATTCCACCTCAACATTAGGAAGAACTGCTGGAAAATAAGAGCTATTTGACAGCTGACACTGAAAATGTTGTAGGTTTAAGCCTATGACACAGAGCTCTTCTGTAATTCAGAACTGATCAATAATACATGCACCAATTTTGAAAAAGCACATAAGAGATTATGGCCCTGGATTTCCTCTGCGTAAAGACTTTACCCACCTTCCAGATGATCAAATCCCAGAACAATGTCTGAGAAGTTTCCATCTCTGTCTTTTGTCTCCAAGGCGGTAATAGTGCAGCCTAAAGATATGATTTCCATTTTAACTGCATCTGATTTTAGCAGGAATTTTTCCACAGTCCCTCTACCATCAGGACATTCTCCAAAGTTCAGTCTCTTTACTTCTGTCATTGCTTCTCCCTTAAAAATGAGAAACTGGCCTGCAAGACAAGGAGAGAGAGACAGAGACACACAGAGAGAAGGGTAACAATTAAATAAGTCTGCAAGGAAAAGGGGGACTTTGGACATATGTGAGACATTTAGCCTTCTCTGTCAGAGAGAGCTCTGGTGCCACAATAAACTTCAGTTTCCAGGATTGTCTAGCACTGAGCCACGGCAGTTAAAGCCGTCTCAAACTGGATTATTTTTGCAGTGTGTGTGTTTGACCTTAGTCCAAACTAAGCAACTAAGCAAAGGATAGTTTTTTGTGGATTTTTTTGAGTATATGTGGCCATGTTCTCAAAGTTTCTTCCGCATCTGTGTCTGGCATCTTCAGAGAATGCTTGCCTGGAAAGGACTTGGGTATTATAAGCAAAGGATAATCTCCCCAAGACTCAACTGAGTTGAATGGGACTTCCCTCCAAAACACACCATAGATATACTCTAGTCTGAGACTGCTCTAACTGCCCTGGTTCAGTGCTGGGGAATCCTGGGAACTGTAGTTTATTTTGGCACTAGACCCTCTGAGAGAGAAAACTAAATGTCTCCCAAAACTACAGTCCCCAGGATTCCCCAGCACTGAGCCAGGGCAGTTAAAGCGGTCTCAAACTGGGTTATTTCTGCAGTGTGTTTTGGAGCCCTTACATTGAGAGTACTTACTCCTTCGCAAAGGTGTGCAAGGATGAAGCTTTTACTGAGCAACAGTTCAGGTCCAGCTTTGCAACTCTCAGGGTCTCCAGGTCAGCAGCCTATAGAAAACAGAAGACAGAAAGGCCAAGGAAAAGGAACCAATGAGATCTCGCGAGATTAACTGGAGGATTGCATGCTGGGACTTGTAGTTAGGTCAGGACTTTTAAAATTAAGATCTGTTTTTTGTCTATAAAAAAGAGCTGTGTTTCCCCCAGCATTTTAAATCAGGAGGGCTATGTATGTGTGTCAGAGAGAGAATTGTGGTGGGATGCAGGTCTGACTGACTGCTCTCCTTTCAGCCTATGGTCCACCAGAACACACTGAAGAAATAATCCAGTTTGAGACTGCTTTAACTGCCCTGGCTCAGGGCTAGGGAATCCTGGGAATGGTCATACAAATAAAATGAAATGAATGAATGAAATCTACAATCCCAGGCAACCACTCACACCTTATAATCTCTCTCTCTCTCTCTCTCTCTATATATATATATATATATATATATATGCCTGAAATTTTTGGATAGCATTTCATGCATCAAATGTATATGGGGTTATATAGTCCACAATGCTATAAATGATACGGAAAACTTTTTTTTAAAGCTACTGCTCTTAGAGACAGCCAGCATGATGTACTGGGTTTGAGTGTTGGATTATGAACCTAGGCACCAGGCTTCCAATCCCCACTGAGTGACTTTGGGCAAGCCACACTCTCTCAGCCTCAGAAGAAGGCAAAGGCAACCCCCCTATGAACAAAACTTCCCAAGAATGCCCTGTGATAGGGTTGCCATAAATCAGAAATGACTTGAAGGCACATAGAATCCTTGAGTTGGAAGAGACCGCAAGGGCCATCCAGTCCAGCCCCATTCTGCCATGCAGGAACTCTCAATCAAAGCATCCCCAACAAATGGCCATCAGGCCTCTGTTTAAAGACCTCCAAGGAAGGAGACCCCACTACACTCCGAGGAAGGAGTGTGTTCCACTGTCGAACAGCCCTTAGTGTCAGGACGTTCCTCCTAATGTTGAGGTGGAATCTCTTTTTCTGTAGCTTGCATCCATTGCTCCAGGTCCTGTTCTCTGGAGCAGCAGAAAACAAGTTTGCTCCATGCTCAGTATGACATCCCTTCAAATACATAAACAGGTCTATTTCTACCACCTCTTAACCTTTTCTTCCCCAGGCTAAACATACCCAGTTCTCTAAATAATTCCTCGTAGGGCTTTATGGCTTCCAGACCCTTCACCATTTTGGTTGCCCTCCTCTCTGGACACGCTCCAGATTGTCAACATCCTTCTTGAATTGTGCTGCCCAGAACTGGACACAGTAATCCAGGCACTATTACTTCCCTTGATCTAGACACTGATGAGGGCAGTGGTGCCTCAGCCATGTTGGGGAATAGTCTGGGGTGCTGGGAGATGAAGTCCAAAGTCCCTTAAAGCCAGGGCACTGTTTGGGGGACTACTTTTTAAGGCCACCAGGCCTCTCCTTGTGTCCAAAACACACCGCAGAAATAGTCTAGTTCAGAAACATAGAGGAATACTTGCCCATAGTGAAACCATACTTGCCCACAGAGAATCATTGGGGTATACATTGGAGAATCATTGGGCAAGTATTCTCTATGGGCATGTATTCACCAATTATTTCCTATAGGCAGGCGTTTTCCAATGATTCCCTACAGGCAAGTATGGTTTCTCTATTGGCAAATACTGTCATTTGTTTTAGTACGTCCCCAAAAACAGTTTTACTGATCCCTATGTATCTTGTGTCAAGATTGTGTCATGCAACAGGGAAAGAAGTAGACTCCCATTAGGCAGCTATTGATCTGAGGGGATAACCATGCACTTATTTGTGCTGCTTTCCTTTCCTTTCCATATGGATATCTTTAAGGTTTAATGGCTAAAATATAAGAATCCTGAAACCAGAGTGTTGGAAGTAACCTTTCAAGAGAATAAACATAATGATATGCTAAAGCCATCTCTAAATGAGCAAGACTAGATTATTCTCTGGAGCCCAGGGAAGCATCCTATCATTGTCTCAGCTCTCAGTAACTTCAGCATGTCAATATATTATCCATTATTCTAAAATGTCACGCTCCAAGCTCTGCTTGAACCAAATGAAGAGCTGATCTACACACAATGGTAGATTTCACACATTAAGCAAAACCACTGTGTCCAAGGAAACTGCGAGTGGTATTTCTGAATATTTCTCTTACCTTGCAAGTATTATTATTCCCCTCCTCCTCCTCCTGCCGCTGCCTTTTTCCTAGCCTTCAAACTCAAGGAGAATTACAGAAGTTAAAACATATACAATACAGATAAAAGTTCATATCACTAAAGAATATGCAAAAATTAAAATATGATTAAAGTGTAAATAGAATTAAAGTAATTTAAAAGCATATCCAATAAAGGACTTATCTAATAAGGTACTTCTACTCAATTTTTTTTAAATGTAAAGTTCAGTATTACGCCAAGAACAAGCGTGTTTTTAAGAAATAATGTTCTTAAACACAATCCATCCCCTTTTTATATCTCAGTTGCTATGGTAACTGCTTTTTTTAGATGTCTCCTATTTAACATGTATTAGTAATGTGTAAAATGCATTGAACTAGAAATCCTTCGCTTTTGTCCTTTCGCATCAGCAGCTCAACCAGGATTGTACTCATAAACCAGAATGAAATTCTCATAACTACACAACCCAGGAAAAAAAACAGGAATTAAAATGCTCACTCCTGGACTGCTTGTTCTCATATAAGTTTAGAAACCAAACTGTGATTAACAGATGTAAGCAATAACCAGGGGCTGTTCTGTATTTCATTTGACTCACTTAGACTATAAACATCAGTGTTTGAAAAAGATGCTAGGAGAAGTTTAGAGCAGAGATGCATTTCTTATAGCCAAGGACTGAAACCTTACAGTTAAAACAAAAACATATCATGAGCTTAAAAGAAATACCACATTTAGAGTTATTATTCTAAATGGATAATTCTATTTACTGCAACAGAGGGATCATATATTCTCCTACAGTTAAAGCTTTCATACTCAAAAAGCTAGCATTTAAATAGACGATTAGTTTACAGTGTTTTGTACCAACATTTTAGCCTTACACAGACATTGTGATGCCACAGGCATAGTTTTTGTGATGCCATAAAGGTAGAGCAGGCAAGGGCTTGTGGATATGGATGTGAGGAATCTAGGTAAATGGGCCCAGAATTGGTAAAATTCAATTAACTGGGTTATATGGCAACCCAGAGCAATGAAGAAACACCTCCCCAAGCTAGTAGGTACAGAAATTTTACATTGGATCCCATTAAGACATAAGGATGCCTGTTAAGACATTCATCCTGTGTGGATTTACATACAGAACACCTTTTACGTATTGGGAGACTTCCCAGTTCCTATGCTGTTGCTGGAGTTAGTGGAAGACTCACTGTCAGCCCATGGGGAGGTTATTTGCACATCCTGCAAGGCTGGTGTCAGGGCTTGTTATATATGAAGGCTCATAAGTCACGATGGTGGCACTCCCGCCTCGTTCCAAGTGGTGCAAATGGCCTAAATGCATGTACCTGCCAACTTTCTTCCATGTCCTTTCCTCTTACCACTGGCATTTTGGTGCATCAACACTGTATGCACTAAGCTATGGTGCAAGCTGGAAGTGGGTGGAGGTGGATGCCCAGGGTTTAAGACTATCTCACATACACAAATAAAATTGTCTTCTTCTTGGGTCCCACTTACCCTGAGATTTGCATCCCTGCCTGGAAACCCAGGGAAGCTTGAGACTTCAGTTGGTATCCTGGGACCTTGCAACCGTAATTAAAACAAGGACCTCTTTCTCCTTGTTTGTTGTTGTTGGTGTTGTTGTTGTGTGCCTTCAATTAATTTCTGGCTTATGGTGACCCTAAGGTGAACCTATAATGGGGCTTTCATGGCAAGTTTCTTCAGTGAGGGGTTTGCCATTCTCTTCCTCTGAGGCTGAAAGAGTATAACTTGCCCAAGGTCACCCAGTAGGTTTCCATGGCCAAGCTGGGATGCAAATCCTGTCTCCCAGAGTCATAATCCAATACTCAAACCACTACACCATGCTGGCTCTATCACCTTATGGTGTTCATATTTTTTGTTCAGAACATTTGTAATAAGGTGCTTTAACATGCATAACAGTGTCTATAAAAGTTAATAGCATATAAGCTATATCTATGTCAGTATTCGTCTAATTTACAAAAGTTTCCAGACTATGTCAGCTGGAACCAATTCTTATCTTCCTACACAGTTGGTAAGCTACACAATTAGTTGTTTTTCCACAGATTTCAAGTAATTTAAACTTTGATTGATAATTAATCTGATAGAAGATGGTAATGTAATTCTAATAATAGCAGTTCAGTCAAGCCAATTCCAGTTATGTGTAGTACAGGACTGCAGCTTAAAAGCACTGTTTGCCAAAGCCAACCAAGCAAGTAGCTGAGATAAATTACTTTAAAAACCATTAACAAAAATTGCAAATATGTACCGGGAAAGCAGAAAAGTCTAACCACGGCCCTAAATTTGCAAGGTCTGAGTAGGGCAACTGTAGAAAAGGGATCTTGGAGGTCTTTCAATCATAGGGTCACCATAAGATTAAGTCAACTTGATGGCAAGTAACAACAGCAAAAGTTGAACATCTAGCATCTGAGTGACTTAATGGAACAAGCCCTCTCCCTGGCCACCAGGCATTTTGTAAAGTGGTGCACCCAAACTTCCAATTATAATTACAGAATGTGTTTGATTTTAACTAACAAATGGTTAGGATCACTGCCAGTTGGTAGCTTCCAAAACAGTGGAGTAGAAAATGGCCTCCAAGTCTTATTCTGATCTTTAAAGGAACTATCCACTGTAATATCTATTTGAAGAATATGATTCAGCACATTGGATAGCTCCTTTAAAATCTGGATGACTTTCCAAAATGGATCCACTTTACCCTTGATATAGAAGCAATAACTTTAGTGGGACAAGCCCTTCTGCAACACAGTGCAAAACTGTATGCAATCCTTCAAGATCTTTTCATCAGATAAGGCGTTGTGAAAGGCAGAATACAGAAGGAGGAGATGAAGAAAGAGAAAACCCAAAACAAAACCAGACTTGAACTTAAAGTTCTGTGTATGATGCTTTGTATGTATCATATAGCATTTTTTAAAAACTTGACTTTTGGGGGAAGAAACATCAGAGATGAAAGATGGAAAAGAGATTCTTGTAAAATCAAAACAGAAAACTAGCATTCTTAAATCATTGTTGTCAATGTCACACCCATGGAAACCCATTAGGTGACTTTTTTTAAGCCATAGCCCAGAGGAAGACAAACCTACTTTGAAAAAAACTTGCCAAGAAACTCTGTGATGGAGCTGCCTTAGGGTAGCCCTAAATTGGAAACCATTTGAAGGCACACAACAACAACCATTTATGTTGTTATAATCAGGAATCAAAATGGAGTAACAAGAAATACAGTGTATTTAAGTGCATCTCCATGAACACAATGAGGCTTTACCAGACTGAACCAAACCATTTTACCTGAAATTAGGTGTAAGAGTGAATTTTCATGCCACTCATCTCCCACAGAACTAGGTTATCAATGTGCAATGGTCAAAAAGTTACTTCAGTGTGTTCCTTTAAAAAGATTTCCATATATCTCAGGCAGATGAGAAAAGGTAGTTTTGAAATGGTCAGGATAAGATGAAACCGAAGGGCTGTAATAGGCCTGGAGAAAATGGGGTTATAGATCACTAAGCTTGAAACCAAAATCTATAACTAAGATAGCAGGTGACTTCCCCTCTCCACCCAAAACCCAGAGCCCACACTCAAATCATGCACATTTTTGAAAAGCAGTTGTATGAGCACCTCTATCACAGCCACAAGTTCCATTTTCCATTCAGCCTCGAGAAAAAATTCACGACAGACATATGAATATCCACCAGTAACATGTGAACAGGGATGTGTGCAATTAAAATACTAAAGGCCTTGCAAGTGAAGGAACAGAACACTCTCTTTCAATCTGATATAAAATTAATAAAAGTTGGTGTGGGTGACCGAAGGATGCCCATGCTGCAGGTACCCCGAATCCATGGCAGGCTTGCTTCCCTGCATGTAGGAGCTAGCACAGAAGAGGTTGCAGGGATCCCACCTTGATGAAATAATTGGGATTTCCAGCATAGTCCATTTATGCCTGGAGAAGGTGAAGGGATCACAGCTAAGGAATGGGACTGAAAGCATATAGCCAGACAAGACCTGCAAGCCAGTGGGCTAATCCCTTTTATCTGAGGTATTCGCGCCTATCACCTATTGCATTCAAACTAGTTTTGGACCATTCTTTCCCCATCTGGGAACCATTCTAAAGCAATTTCATCTTTTCAAGCCTTGGTTTCTGCCTCCAAGACACAATCTGGGTTATATAAACAGATAGCAAAGTAGCCAGTCTTCTTTCTTAGTCTAGTAGCAGACAGACTCTTTGTCGATTTACTAAGCTAAGCTTCTTAATATGCCAACTAACCCCAGTTCTACAGCGGTTATTGAGCCTCTTCAGTTCCGGACTTCTCAATGATTGGACTCAAGAGCTATGTCAGGCGAGTATTACTATTAGCAAAGCCTCATGTCTATTCACCTCTCCCACCTTTGATTTCCTTAGCTCTTGTGTGTGCGCATAGACCGTGTGCTTCTGTGTGTGTTGCTGTATTCCCCTTAATAAATTGTAAATTCTTGTTGGAAATCTTCCTCTGGATTCCTGGGTGATCTGGACTTGGTACAGCTGGGCTGATCCCAAGACCATCCAGTCACACTATATCTCTCCTTTGAGCTAAGTATTAAATTCCCAAAAAAACATAGTCTTAGGTCGCTAAAATGAGTGCCCATCTTGCTGGAGGCAATTAGCTTACACTTTGTAAACCGCTTAGTACATCGGTAAGATGTATAGAAATGTACTTGCTGTTGCTATTGCTATATTCCATGTTTTCATTCTACAGAATTCTAGGATTTGTGCACTTTGGTGATATACTTAGAATTCTCTGCTAGGATTCACTTGTTTGGGGGGAGCAAGTATTTCACCAAACTACAAATTGCAGGATGAAATCATGGCAGTTAAACTGGATATCAAACTATTATAATCATGGATTGTGAATACATGCCTATAAAGCAGGAATCTAAAGTTGTAGTCTTATGTCTGCTTAATTGTGTGCATAATTCCCCGGTGAATGAAGCGAGATCTGCTTTCAAGCAAATGTGGATAGGACTGCGTTGACTATACAACTGAACTAATTGTTTTCATTTCCCATTTCTTTCTGAATGGCAGGAAATGTTCAAAGGGACTTTTAAAAAAGGCTTCTTTCCCTTTGCGTGTGAGAGGAGTTGCATGTATGGAGAAAATATATCTTGTTTATCTTATTAGATCTATGTGGGGTTTGACACTGATTTTTGTGAATGACAGGATTGTACTTTGTTGTTAACTGCTGTCAGGTTGACTTTGACTTAACCCCATGAATGAGAGATGATGATGATGATGATGATATCTGTTTATAGCAGCCTTTTTGCCAAAGGGTGGAACACCAGATGTATATAAACAAGGACAAAACAATAAAACAAGCACTATCATATTTGTTGTTGTTGTTAGCTGCCCTCGAGTCAGTTCTGACTGATGGCAACGCCATGGCTCTCCAAGAGTCCCTATCCTCCACTGCCACAACCCTCTTGATTGAGTCTATCCATCTGGTTTGTAGTCTTCCTCTCTTTCTTCTACTCTCTACCTTTCCTAGAATTCTTGTTTTTTCTAGTGATCTGTGCCTTCTCAACTTGATCATCTTAGCTTCCAAGGAGAACCCTGGTCTGACCTGTTCAAGAACCCATTTGTTTGTCTTCTTGGCTGTCCATGGTATCCTAAGTGCTCTTCTCCAGCACCAGATTTCAAATGAGTTGAAAGTTTCTTTCTGTCTGCTTCCTTCACTATCCAGCTCTCACATCCATACATGATAACTGGGAACACAATGGCCTGAACGATTCTGACTTTCATATACTGAAATATACACTATCATATACTAAAGGTAAAATCCCCACCACCTCACCAGTTGCTACTCATCTTGGCAGCCTTAGGCACACTTAGTAGGTTAATCTGCCAAATTAAAGAGGAAGTTCTTCAGCCCTTTATGAAAACGGGTAAGATCTATCTCCAACCAGAGATATGAAGGAAGCCACCTTATAATTGGCTGCATCCGCACCATAGAAATAATCCAGTTTGACACCACTTTAACTACCATGGCTCAACGTCATGGTATTGAGGTTGAAGTTTGTTGTGGCTCCAGAGCTCTCTGCCATTTGTGTAAATGTCCCACAAAACCACAGTTCCCAGTTCCATAGCACTGAGCCATGGCAAGTGGTGTCAAACCTGGATTATTTCTACAGTGCAGATGCAGCCATCAACAAACCTGCTCAGGTCTTTCAGACTGATGGCTGAGACTTCCTTAATTGAGTCTATCCTTCTGCATGCAGTCTACGCTTTTCCTACTGCCTTCTCCCTTACCAAACATTGTTGTCTTTCACAACCATACACAGAAAAGGGAAGTATGATGGCATGGACAATCTTAACTTTAGTTAAGTAATATATCTTGACACTTTAGGACCTTGTCCTGTCCTTCTAGGGAGAGTTCAGGCTTGATTTGCTTTTTTAGCCGTCCATGGCATCTGTAAAACTGTAGAATTCTTCTCACAAGAATATACACATGTATGTTAATTACTATGAAACTATATACTGTCATCATAGTTGGCGGTCTGATGTAAATTAAAGTGTTTTTCTAGGCCTTATTCTTTGCTCTGGCCATTGCGGCAGGTTCTGCTTAAGCAATTCTGTGGTTATTACTGAAGCAATTATGTGCTTATATGCGTTTCCGTTCTAACCGGAGGGCAATGAGGTGAAACCGTATGCAAAGACCCAAACCACCAGCGCAATGCAATTCAGAAACAGGTTCTTATATAAAATGTCCAAACGCCATTAGAAACAAGGTCACTTTAAAATAATTTAAAATGGCCCTTTTATTACAGGATTTCTTAATAGCTTTACAGAAAAACGCTTCAGTTAAATCCCAGTAAACTTTATAAACGTCTCCCCGGGAAACCTAGACTCTAGATCACTACAATATTGCCATTCGAATCCAAATGTTAAGAAGATGTCTTTTGGGGGGGATCAGTTGCATACAGCTAGTATCTAAGCAAGCTTGATCAGCTGCTTAGAAAGGGACAAAAGCAGGGTTCAACATCTCTTCAATCTTATTAGGAGCCATAGAATGTGGTGTGCAAAACAATTTGAAACAGAAAGCTAGCAGCCTATTAAGAGCCAGCTAGGATCAGTGCTAGGGAATCCTGGGAATTGTAGTTTGCTCTCTGACAGAGAAGGGTAAAATGCCTCACAAAACTACAGTTCCCAAAAGGCCCTGGCATTGAGTCAAGGCAGTTCAGGACAGGAGCCCTCTCGCTGGACTCTTTCTGCGGTGTGTAAGCAGCACTCCCCCAAACAGGGCCCTTTAAAGGGATTTTGGACTCCATCTCCCAGCATCCCTTACTATTCCCCAACATGGCTGAGGCTTCTGGGAGCTGATGTCCAAAATCCCTTAAAGAGGACAGTTTGGGGATCACTGCATAACGGCCTCCCAACGGTCCATTGGAACATGACAGGCGTCCCTTTCCTCCAATGGGACGACGCGCAACTTGGGCGGTGCCACTCTCTCTCCCAGCCAATCGCGGCGTTTGGAACGTAGGGTTGGAACCAATGGCGGGGCGAGTCCTGCCTTTCCCCTCCCCCTGTGCGCGCGAGCGAGTGTCTCCCTGCGGCTCTTGTCTTTTGTGGAGGGAGCATCCCTGAAATAGAAGGGCCTCCTCCTCTTCCTCCTCTCCGCTGTTCCTGAGCCCTTTGCCGCCATCATCATCATGTCCTCTCCGTCGTCCTCCGGGGAGCAGTACGAGGAGGAAGAAGAGGAGGAGGAGGAGGAGGAGGAGGAAGGCGCCTACGAGAGCCAGGCCAAGCGCCTCAAGCCCAGCTCCGCCTCCAGCGCTGCCCCCTCCGCCGCCGCCGCCGCCGCTTCTGCCGAGGAGGGCGAGATCGAGTTCGGGGCCGAGGAGGGCGAGGGGCGCCGCGAGAAGGCCGCCCTCCTCCGCCCGGGAGGCTCCGCGGGAGGAGGAGCAGGAGGGGTAAGGCCTTCTCTCGGCCGTGGTCGGCCCTTTCCCACCCAAGAGACGCCAGCGCCACGCGACTCAGGGCCTCTCTGGCATTGAACAACCAGAGGCACACACACACACATATATATATATATATATAGACACATACACAGAGATACATCTGCATGGAATAAGTCTCCAGATCATTTCAAGTCATATATATAACCTTTTGGATCACACAACACACAATGATTAGCATCCCTGACAGATGTTCCAGGTCCTAGTCTCTAGAGCAGCAGAAAACAAGCTTGCTCCCTCCTCAATATGACATCCCTTCAAGTATTTAAATAGGGCTATCATATCACCTCTTAACCTTCTCTTCTCCAGGCTAAACATCCCCAGCTCCCTGAGTCGTTCCTCATAGGGCAAGGTTTCCAGACCTTTCACCATTTTAGTCGCCCTCCTCTGCACACGCTCCAGTTTCTCAATGTCCTTTTTGAATTGTGGTGCCCAGAACTGGACACAATATTCTAGGTGGGGCCTGACCAGAGCAGAATATAGTGGCACTATTACTTCCCTGGATCTAGACACTACACTTCTATTGATGCAGCCTAAAATCGCATTGGCCTTGTTAGCTGCCGCATCGCACTGTTGACTCATGTTCAACTTGTGGTCTACTTGGACTCCTAGATCCCTTTCATATGTAGTCTCCTTAAGCCAGGTGTCCCCCATCCTATATCTGTGCATTTCATTTTTCCGCCCTAAGTGCAGTACCTTACATTTCTCCCTGTTGAAGTTCATTTTGTTAGCTGTGGCCCAGCTTTCTAGTCTCTTCAGGTCATTTTGAATTTTGATCCTGTCCTTTGGAGTATTAGCTATTCCTCCTAATTTGGTGTCATCTGCAAATTTGATAAGTATTCCCCCAATTTTTTCCTCCAAGTCATTGATAAAGATGCTGAACAGTACTGGGCCGAGGACAGCGCCCTGTGGGACCCCACTGGTCACTTCTCTCCAGGAGGAAAAGGTGCCATTGTTGAGCACCCTTTGGGTTCGGCCGGTCAACCAGTTACAAATCCACTTAACAGTTGCCTTGTCTAGCCCACATTTTACAAGCTTGTTTGCAAGAATATCGTGGGGAACCCTGTCAAAGGCCTTACTGAAATCAAGATATACTATATCCACAGCATTCCCTTCATGCCAAGTTGAAGAGCCCTCCCCCCCAACCACCATCTTGAGGGGAGAGAAGCAGAGTTTTGTTTTTTGTTTTTGTTACTTGCTTTGTTGTTGTATATGCATATGTATGCTGTAAACCGCTTTGATCGTAGGAAAAGCGGTATACAAATAAATCATATTATTATTATTATTATTATTATCTACCAAGCTGTTAATTTTATCCAAGAAAGAGATCAGATTTATCTGGCATGACTTGTTTCTCTAAAACCCATGTTGACTTTTTGTGATTATGGCATTGCCTTCTAGATGTTCACAGATTCTCTGTTTAATGATCTGCCTCACTTACTAGAATTACTAGAATTCATGTTTCTTAGTCATGCTCAAAATGGATGACTGCTGGGAATTCCTCTTGGGCAGGAGACTGAAATGTAGGACATGTCCTCAAACAGGAGAACTGTCTGATCACCCTGGATTCCTCTACTTTGTTTATACAGTTGGCCCTCCATATCCACAGATTTTTCTTATCCATAGGTTGGAATATATTCCAAAAATAACAGAAATTCCAAAAAGCAAACCTTGATTTTGCCTCAAAGCCTGATCTTAAACCTGTTGCCTTGGATGTACGTTTCCCATCAGGCTTCCTTGCGTGGGATTTGGCAGACCTAAGATGTCCGCTTTCCCTTCTGTATTATCTTCACTCCAAGGCTGCATCCACAGTGCAGGAATAATCTAGTTTGACACTGCTTTAACAGCCATATTTCAATATTATGGAATCCTGGGAACTGTAGTTTTGTGGGACTTTTATTTATTTACTTATTTACTGTATTTCTGCCCTGCTCTTCAGCCAGAAATTCTCTCAGAGTGGCTTACAGATAGTGAATCAGACATTTTCCTGCCCTCAGGCTTACAATCTAAAAAAGATATGACACATTTAGCCTTCTCTGTCAGATGGCTTTGGTGCCACAACAGATTACAAATCCCAGGATTCCATAGTATTGAGCCAAACAGTTAAAGTGGTATCAAACCGGATTATTTCTGCAGTGCAGATACAACTTTAGAAGTCAGGCACCAGCTTCCCTTCTGTATTTTCTCCACTCCAAAGAGAGTGGGGAGATTTTTAGTTCAAATTCCTCTGATTTATTTATATTTATATTTTGTTAGTTAAAAGATGCATGTAGATGTGTGTATACTGTACTGGACATATTCCAGATGGATATGTGTGACTGTGTGTATTTTGAGACATTGTGGTAGAAGCATCCTTGAACCAGAGAAGAAAGGCCACTTTGGCAGATGCATCGTGGGCTGCAGGCAGCACAAACCCATTGCTTTAGTCAGTGCCACAGGACTGAGGATGGGCTTCTCGCCTCCTCCAGAAAGTTTGAATGACAGGCATATAATTTTCACTTGGCTGCCTCCTCTAATAAAGACAAGTGATTCCTTTTATCCCTGTATTGGGAAGACGCTCCCCCCCACCTTTTGCTCCTGAAATAAATCCAAGCTACATTGTTCTTGAATTCTCTTCGTTCCTCCCTTGCTCCTCAAAAATCCTAGCCTTTATGATGCATTGCTGTTTTACTGAATAGCATGCCTCCCATGCTTCTTTGTGTCTTGGGCTACAGAACTAGATGTGGAGTTAGTAATTTTCAGATATACCCACCAAAATCAGAGGAACAAATACTCAGGGCTAATTTAGGTTTCATTTATTTCTGTGGGTGAACTTTTGCAGAGAAATGTATAAACAAAAAAAAATACATTTCAGATATATCAGCAGGCTTATATTGGAGTTGATGGTTCAAATAACCATTGTGGATATTGTGCATATCTTCGTGCTCAAAGCAGTATAGAATGTACAATATTTCATTGCTATTACTATTACAACTGAACTTGCCAGGCGCCCTGAACAGTTCCCTTTCTGGGGTTTTGAAGTGTATAGGCCTGTCTCAATCGAGAAAACAGTCAGTGAGCCTGTTTTGCTGTTGTCAGATGCAGGAAGACCTTTCATCAGGGGAAACTTTGAGGCAAAATGTATTCATATTTTTGACCAGCAAATTCTGACACGGAAAACTTCTTGGAAAATGTTCTGGAAGAAATTTTTCCATTTTATTATTTATTATTATTTATTGTTTAAATGCTGATCTGATATACCAAGTTTTCTTGAATTTAGTAAACAAGTGTATGAAAATAGTAATGTTATTCTTATGTGCCCTATAAATATGGAAAAACATGGAAACCTTGGGCTGAAGTTTAGCATGTCTGAAGAACTTTGCTGATATACATGTTCTTCCTAGGTAGTCATTGGTTAAGTTGCAGTTTCTTTTTTCATTTTCAGATGTGACCAGTGTTATGCCTATTCCACTTGTTCAGTTTTCCTTGTATTATGTTATTGCTAATTAATTGTATGAAATGAAGAACAACAAAACACTATTTCACTGGGTCCTCATTCATATTATCTGAGGATGAAAAATAAAAATTTGTATTTTTCCTCATAAAAAAAAGAACCCAGAGTCTTTCAGTATCAAACCTGCCTGATAACTATGGCCTGGAACAGATGGCCCAAAAGAAGTGGCTTCCAGACGCTTTGGAGTTGTGGCGTTCAAACGACACATGCCTCCAATGCATCCTGAAGCCACTGCAATGTAATGCCCCGGTCCTTTGGACCGGAACAAAAAGGAGCCGTGACAATCCGGCTTCTGATGCTGTGATTGGGGCCATTGGCCACAGCCCACTTTCAGGTTGGTGCAGTACCAACACGGTTTTGGCCGGAGTGGACTCTGGCCACTCTTTCATTTCTGTCTGCTCTGGCCTTATATTTGCATTATATTGTCCCACTTTGTACCAATTTAATGTTTGGGTATAGATTGTAGTCTAATGAGAATAGATATGAGAGTTTTGTTACTTCATCACTTTTATATTTAATTTGATATATTGAGAATCACAAAATGTAATACATGTAATGATTTCCTTTGTCAGGATGCAGGTGGCAGTCATCACAAAGTTTCTGTTTCTCCTGTTGTCCATGTCCGAGGGCTCTGTGAGTCGGTTGTGGAGGCAGACCTTGTGGAGGCTCTTGAAAAATTTGGAACTATATGGTATGTTTACTATACACTACATTTTCAGTGAGTCAAAGAAAACTTTATAAGAGTTATATGCCTGTACTGATGTTCTAAATTAAGTATAACTGAAGCATTTTCAAAAGTAAAAAAAGATAATTACAGGTTGAATCTCCTGTATCTGAAATGCTTGGGACCAGAAATGTTTTGTTTTGTTTTTGGAATATTTGCACATGTAGTGGACCCTTGATATACACTGGGGTTTGGTTCCAAGATCCTCTGTGGATAACAAAATCCATGGATGCTCAAGTCCCTTTAAATGTAATGACATAGCAAAATGGTGTCCCTTAAAAAATGGAAAATCAAGTTTTGATATTTGAAATTGATACTCTTTTTGAAAATTTTCAAACCGTGGATGCTTGAATCCGTGTATAAAAAATCAGTCTATAAGAAGGGACGACTGTACATAATACAGTATCTTGGTGGTGGTAGCCAAGTCTAAACATGAAATTCATTTATGTTTT